>NC_057807.1:465085693-465092079 GCF_018294505.1 Triticum aestivum | reverse complement strand
TGTACGTTCATAAGCGAAACAAATGTATTGTACCCACCCTAGTCCTCTTTCAATCGATCTCCGGACCCCGAGATGAAATTGAGAGAGAACGAGTGGGGGCATGTGTGATACCTAAGGAGGATTCAAAATTTTGAACCGGTGATCATAGCATCCGCAAATCATATATAAAGGGTATTCAATGTTTGTTTTGTTTTTGAACGTACAATGTACTCCCTCCTATCCTTTCTAGTTTACATATAAGTTTTATGTGTAGTCAAAGTATCTCTACTTATAAAAAAAAGTATCAACATTCAACAACGCCCAATCAATATTGTTAGATTCGTACGTACTCCTAGATTTGTACTCGAGATGGTTTCCAATTTGTTTTCAACCATGTGAATGTGCTTGTTCTCGCGCATGCTCTTCCTACTAGAATTTCACCACGTATAGCCAGTCCAATAGTAACTTTTTTAAGCTCCCTGTCCAGTACTACTAGTGGAGTACTGACAACATCTGTACTAGAGTATGCAGTTCTCATAGTTGTACTCCCTCCTTCCATTTATATAGGGCCTATATGGAGGGGAGAGATGTGAAAAAGTAAGGGGAGTGAGCTCTCATGCAAGAGCCTAGCTATATACACATTCATAGTTAAATACGTACAATAAATATGAAGAAAGAGATGGAGAGGAGATGGAAAAAAGTACTAATACAATAGCCAACCTTATAATTTTTTTTGCGGGAAATAGCCAACCTTATAGCCCACACTACTGTATGAGTGCATATAATAGATGATGGCTATAGATGACATGGCAGTTCCTTATAGCCATCAACTGGCTATATTATTAACCATGCTCTAATGCGTTTTTCAAAACCGCATTTGGCTATTGACAAGATTAATAGTACATGAGATGTATAATGTGAAAATTATATGATTGGAAGCTCCTTTCACATACGTATCCCTCCCTTACCCTCCCTTTCGGTCACTTACTGGCGGATCCCATGCTTTCTAGGCCCCGCATGTCAGTTACTCAATGGGTTCGGCCACGTCAGGGGATCCTCATCCATAGTATACTCCCTCTGTTTTTATTTACTCCACATAAAATGACGCGGGCGGGGGAGGGGGAGGGATGTCGGTTTGCTCTCAACTATTGTCCCACAAGCGAGCGAAAATGCAAGATGAAGCACGTTCCATTCGGTGAGCGACGTGGAGGGTCCAGCATGCCGGGCTGCAATGCGAACGCGACAAGAGCGATGTACAGTGAAAACCGATTGACCGGTCGTCACCGGAACCACTATTCACACTAGAACCTTCGCTGCTCAGCCTACGCCAGCCACTGCCCTAAAACCACACCTAATCTCCAGCCCCTTCCCCCACCTTTCGATCACCTAGCCCGCATCAAGCTTCCCCTAGTTTGCCGGAAAGCCATGGTGTGCCGCAAGATCACGTACTACAAGATGCTGACGCCGAAGCGCTGCGCAGAAATCGCGGCGGTGGTCGGCGCCAGAGACCTCCATTCCCAAGCTCGCTTTGTGGCAGGCCAATCCCCGAGTTCTCTGGAGCCAAGCTACGAGGAGGAGGAAGCTGATCCAATGTTCATGGCGGAGGTCGCGGCGCAGAAGTCCCCCGATGGGTATGAGACGATGGACGTCGACTTTGTGCCGGCGTCCGAGTCCCCCATGGTGCAGGCGGACCAGTGGTTCAACCTGGCGATACTAAAGGAGGACCGGGAGGCAGAGGCTCAACTCGACGCGGAGCGCGCGCATGCCGCTGCCATCGAGGCTCTCCTGCAGGCGGAACCGGATGTCGTGGATGTGAACCGGGCGGCAGAGGCTCAACTTGAGGCAGAGCGCGCGGATGCCGCTGCCATCGAGGCCCTCCTGCAGGCGGAACCAGACGTCCTGGACTTGAACCGGGCGGCAGAGCCACAACTCAACGCGGAGCACGCGGATGCCGCTCTCATCGAGGTCCTCCTGCAGGTGGAACCGGACGTCCTGGACTTGAACCTGGCGGCGGAGGCTCGACTCGATGCAGAGCGCGTGGATGCCGCTGCCATCGAGGCCCTCCTGCAGGTGGAACCGGAGGTCCTCGACTTGAACCGGGCGGTGCTCTCGTCCATGCAGAGTGCCCGTACGCTCCGCGTGAACGAGTAGCTGGAGGCCGAGGACAACCACAGTGCGGAGACACACGTCGGCAGCTACGGCTTGTTCGCGCTGGCAGCCAAAGACGACGAGGCCGTCTCATTCCACGAGCAGTGATAGTTTTTCTTTATGTTGTTGTTTTTATGGATCTTTTGCTGTGCAAAAACATATATTGTTATGCAAGTCGCCTTACTTGGGTCAGTCTACCATTTCAGGCGGTTGGATGAATATCCTACGTCTCCTAACCCTTCTTCCTCACCTCTTCTTCTTCCCTAACAGTCCACCGCACGGGTCGTACGGATACTCCCCAACATGCGGTTGGATAAACATACTCTATGAATGAAAATTATGTGTCAGTGGTAGGATGACTGAGTTTGGTTTGTTCACATGCGACAACACATGTCAGTGAGGGTGCGTTCCCTTGGTTGGGTTTGCGGCGTGCAGGAGTGACTGTGTATGTGAGGGTGTGGTGCGACCACGGCGTGCAGGAGCGACCGTGTGAGGGTGCGGTGCGACCGCCACAGCTGTGCACAAGTGTACCTCCTTTTCATTTTGAAAACTTTAGGCAAGCTTGGCAAAAATGTGTGGCGAAGTATGTCAATGCAAGGCCTAGACCCAAACAGGATAAGTACGTAGTACTACGTACTAGGAGTACTAGTGTTAAAAAAGAAAGGCGGGGGTTTCCTTCGCGGGATTAATTGATACAAATCCTCGTTTCATGTGTCAATTAATGCGTATTTTTTTCTGCAAAGCCCAAAGAGCTAACCATCTCACTCCTCATCTCTTGATTAATGCAGCGCCATGCAAACCAACCTTCTCACTTCCGCATGCATGCAGGGGATATTAATGTCCTTGGTTGCTAGTATGAGGCAAACCCCATCAATTTTGCCTCGATTAGTGTTAGTGGCCTTTTGCAAATTGTAATTTTGATATACTGGCCTTGTGTACAAAAAAATGGAGGTAGTAACTATATTTGACTTCCTTCCCCATTGCAGTGACATCGACGATATCTCGAACGTTGTGGTTTGGCGAAGTGCATTCGACAGAGAACACCATTGAGGGAGACCACGGTAAGTCATTTGCAAGTGCCGCCTGCAAGCCGAGACAACCGCCTTATTTGCATCCAGGAAGTCCGTTGAACCAAAGGACCCGTAAATGTACTAGTACTACTCGTACACAATAGCGTCGTTCGTCAAGCTTAGTGCGGTGAGATGGTTTCTCGAAGAAGACGATGGAGAAGCGGAGTCAGCGAAGAGTGAAATGATGGTTGCTTCATTCGTGCTTTGTGATTTGACGCCTCACTGCTTTGTGATTTGTGATAGAAGGGACAGGGGAGTAGACTCTGTCCTCTATACTGTACATGCGTCCAAGCACAGGAGAAAGAGGAGAGACGTTGCATTTTTCTATTCCTTCAATCAATCAATCAATCAATCAATCAGGGAGCTTCGATTCCATCCTTTTGGCTTTGGCAACACCATCCACAATGGTTCACACGATGCCAAAAGGTATTTTCACATTTGGCTACACATTGTGGATGCCCTTAACCATACCACTTGGTTTTGCTCCTGTGTGCTATCTATACAAATCTCAATTATATTGATCTAAAAAATTATAGAATCAAGATTAGTAAAAAGGAGGTGATTTTGCCGCGCGGATGGCGGGGGAGGTTTCTTATTTCTAGAGGACGTTGTCCTGGCGGTTTGCTAACATGCGATCCCATGTGTCAGTGCTTTACCAAGCCGATCCGCTTCCCACATGAGGCAGAACAATGACAAAAACAACACGTGGTTAACTTGAAGAAGATGAGGGAGAAGCGGATTCAGCAATGAGTGAAATGATGGTTGCTTCGTCCCTCCAACTTCTTTTTTTAGCATTATTACTTCGTCCCTCCAACTTAACTGCGGGAAAGGTGCAGCTTTGTGATTTGACGCCTCATTTCTCATTACTACGCCAGCGCCATGATTGGGTGCTTCACCCTGGCTGCTCTGCACTGTATTCCGGTATGGCACGTGGACCCGTAGCTTGATGTCCCACATGTCGGCGAAAGGGACTAGAAAATTTATGAAAGTGAGCGCTCCACTCTTACGACGGAGGAGTACACGACACGACGGCCCAGTGAACTGTCACTTGTACTGTATATAGTACTATAGCTTTGCTGTTTCACACGATCCATCAATACAAACCCGATTAAACAGGAAAGGGCGGGATTTTTCCCGCGCGGTATATGATACTGGCCATACATTTCAAAGGCAATTTTAATGTATGCAAACTGAATAATTAAGTAACAATATGATATCTAGTAAAACTAAAAACACATGATTTATTGTGTTAGAGTGTAGTAGTAGTGTTGTATTGCATAGTTGTTGTATATAACATGCGAGAATGTGTAGAGATGTAGTTTTGGAGGGCCTATAGAGAGAAAAGCATAATACATTCACCAAACTTCAGAATAAGCTGATTACGGTCACTATATACGTTTTGCGGTGATTATACGGTCACTTGCTCACGGTTCAACATCGGATTGCACTCTGTTGACCGACCAAATAGTCTGCGTGGCACCATGTTGACTAGTTAAACTGACCATGTTCCTTGTGGGTCCCACCTATCAGTTCGCATAGGGAAAAGGTCAGATAAACACAAATTTACGCAGGCGCGACAAGACTCCACCCCGTGCGCGGGAATCACCTGGTTGTGTATGTGTCTGTCAGGGCCTGATATGTGCGCATGCACGTGTAGGTTGAGCTCTTGAGCATGAGAGTGTGTGTTGGTCGTGTGGTGTACTGGTGTGTGCATGCATGCGTGCGTGTGTGCGTGTGAGTGTTGCGTACACGCGTGTCTGCGTGTGTACGTGTGAGTGTTGTGTGCGTGCGTGGGTGCATGTGTTCGTGTGAGTGTTGCGTGCATGCAGTTTGTGTGCATGCATGCGTGTGTGTGTATAATCACCACACCAGCTCCTGTGTGTTAAAATAGACGGCTCAGCATACCAATACATGGCCACCTTGTCCGCTGTGCCCGCGGTCATGACTTCGAACCACCGTGCAATATTTTTTTGTCGTTTGTTTTCATTCTTACTAGCAAGATGCCCGTGCGTTGCACGTAACATCAAGATGCATTTGTACAACTAGTTTGTCTTGTGAGAGAAAAGGATGAACGAGGGAAGGCCTTATTCGCAAATGTGGAGAGGTGTGTGGGTACCTTTTTGCAAAATTGTCATAGTTTATTTCCTATCCGTCAGATATAAATCGGACGGCCTATATTGCAGGACGGCAGGCACACCATCATTACCAACTCTGTTTTTTTATAAGAGTGTATTTTATCCCTACTCTTATAAAAAGCATAGTCGGTGATGATCGTGTGCCTGCCATCCTGCAATATAGGCCGTCTAATCTATATCTGACGGATAGGAAGGAAACTATGGCAATTTTGCAAAAAGATACCCACACCCCTCTCCACACTTGCAAATAAGGCCTTCCCTTGTTCATCCTTTTCTCCCACAAGATAAACTACTCATACAAATGCATCTTGATGTTTCGTGCAATGCATGGGCATTTTGGTAGTATTTTATAAGAGTGTAGATGTAGAGTAGATACAAGCCGATAGGTGGGCCCGATGGTAGTGAGATAATGTGATGCAACACTAGAGATGCCACGTGGAGCGTTTAACTAGTAAACTAGTCGTGTCTTGAGCAAATACAGAGTTGTACGGTGAGCCCGTGACTGTATAATAACCACAAAACATAAATGGTGACCATAATGAGTGGATTCTGAAGTCCAATGTATGTATCGTCGTTTCGCTTCAAATACAATGATCGTCACTGTATATATCGCGAGAGAAAGATAAAACATGCGTGAATGTGCTGGGGGCTTACTTTTAGAGTACCTGGAGATAGTTTGTGTGCGTACGTGAAAGGGGCGTAGAGGGGGGGGGGTATGCGATGGAGAGAGAGATGCTCTTCGTTTCTCTTTATTATGACTAACTTTATATAGTATAAAAATATAGAAATTCACAGTGCGGAATAAATATCATTGTGGGCACCATGCAATGCAAGCGTTCATACTCCTCCATATAACTTTGTAATGTTGTATATATGTAGAAATTCTAAAATATATTTTTGGCCACACTTTATTCAAAAGGAATGTTGTATGCGAAAATAAACATGAAGAGAGGGCCTTTTAGCTAGATCAATGGGGTACGTGATGTAACATGTGTGAATGTGTAGTTGATGTATTTGGCAGGGCCTAGAGAGGTATGTGTGTGTATTACGTATT
>NC_057807.1:465067059-465085316 GCF_018294505.1 Triticum aestivum | reverse complement strand
CACGAGAAATGAGAGTGGTCTAGAGAGAGAGACGAATATGACGTCACGGCGAGGGATTCCCTTGAGTGTGTATATGCAAGGGCGAGTGGATAGAAGCACCAGGAGAATATTTTTGTGTGTGTGTGGTGTCTGTGTTGGTATGTGTGGGTGTGAGAAGATAATGAGACGTGGGGGCAGAGGGTGTGTCACTGATACGTCTCCAACGTATCTATAATTTATGAAGCATTCATGCTATATTACTATGTGTTTTGAATGTTTATGGGCTTTGTTTTACACATTTATATCATTTTTGGGACTAACCTACTAACCGGAGGCCCAACCCATATTGCCGTTTTATTGCCTGTTTCAGTATTTTGAAGAAAAGGAATATCAAACGGAGTCCAAACGGAATGAAACCTTTGGCAACGTGATTTTTTGGAAGAATATGATCTTGGAGACTTGGAGTCCACGTCAGAAGATCCTCGAGGAGGCCACGAGATGGGTGGTGGCCCCCTATCTCATGGGCCCATTGAGCACCTCCCGACCGACTTCTTTCGCCTATATATGCCTTCGTACCCTAAAACCGTCGAATATCAAGATAGATCGGGAGATCCACCGCCGCAAGCCTCTGTAGCCACCAAAAACCTCTCGGGAGCCCGTTCTGGCACCCTGCCGGAGGGGGAATCCATCACTGGTGGCCATCTTCATCATCCCGGTGCTCTCCATGACGAGGAGGGAGTAGTTCACCCTTGGGGCTGAGGGTATGTACTAGTAGCTATGTGTTTGATCTCTCTCTCTCGTGTTCTCTCTCATGTTCCCTCTATGGCACGATCTTGATGTATTCCGAGCTTTGCTATTGTAGTTGTATCTTATGATGTTTCTCCCCCTCTACTCTCTTGTGATGAATTGAGTTTCCCCTTCTGAAGTTATCTTACCGGATTGAGTCTTTTATGAGAACACTTGATGTATGTCTTGCCATGTTTATCTGTGGTGACAATGGGATTTCACGTGCCTCTTGATGTATGTTTTGGTGACCAACTTGCGGGTTCCACCCATGAACCTATGCATAGGGGTTGGCACACGTTCTTGACTCTCCGGTAGAAACTTTGGGGCACTCTTTGAAGTACTTTGTGTTGGTTGGATGAATCTGAGATTGTATGATGCATATCGTATAATCATGCCCACGGATACTTGAAGTGACAATGGAGTATCTATGTGACATTAGGGTTTTGGTTGATTTGTGTCTTAAGCTATTATTCTAGTACGAACTCTTTTATAGATCGATCCGAAAGAATAACTTTGAGGTGGTTTCGTACCCTACCATAATCTCTACGTTTGTTCTCCACTATTAGTGGCTTTGGAGTGACTCTTTGTTGCATGTTGAGGGCTTGTTATATGATCTATCTATGTTATTATTGTTGAGAGAACTTGCAATAGTTAAAGTATGAACCCTAGGCCTTGTTTCCTATCATTGAAATACCGTTTACGCTCACTTTTATTACTTGTTACCTTGCTGTTTTTATTATTTCAGATTACAAATACCTATATCTACTATCTATTTTGCACTTGTATCACCATCTCTTCGCCGAACTAGTGCACCTATACAATTTACCATTGTATTGGGTGTGTTGGGGACACAAGAGACTCTTTGTTATTTGGTTGCAGGGTTGTTTGAGAGATACCATCTTCATCCTACGCCTCCCACGGATTGATAAATCTTAGGTCATCCACTTGAGGGAAATTTGCTACTGTCCTACAAACCTATGCACTTGCAGGCCCAACAACGTCTACAAGAAGAAGGTTGTGTAGTATACATCAAGCTCTTTTCTAGCGCCGTTGCCGGGGAGGTGAGTGCTTGAAGGTATATCTTTAGATCTTGCAATCGAATCTTTTTGTTTCTTATTTTATCACTAGTTTAGTTTATAAAAGAAAACTACAAAAAAATGGAATTGAGTTTATCTCATACGCTTCATCTTTTTAATATCTTTCGTGAGAATGATGGAAAGGAAAATTGTGCTCAAGTGCTAGAAAAAGAATGCATTAGAATGTTTGGTACTGGATCTTTGTGTGATGAGCATGATTGCAATGTTGTTAGTATGAATTCCTTGAATATCCATGATGCTAATGATATGCAAATCCACAAGCTTGGGGAAGCTATGTTTGATGAATATGATATTTTTTGTCCCCCAAGTTTTGATGAGCAAATTTATTTTGATGAAAGCATGCCTCCTATTTATGATGATTATATTGATGAAAGTGGATTTGGAAGAGTGTCAACTTTATTTAGTGATGATTGCACTATTTCGGAAGAGGTTCCAATTGATTATGAGAACAAAGTTGGTATCTATGATGATTATTGTGATTACTTGTATGCTATTAGGAATAATGATAACCATGAAACTTGTCATCATGATTTTAGTTTTCAATTGGATTATGCCTCACATGATAATTATTTTGTTTAGTTTGCTCCCACTATTATTCATGAGAAGAATTTTGCTTATGTGGAGAGTAGTAAATTTTCTATGCTTGTAGATCATGAAAAGAATGCTTTAGGTGCTGGTTATATTGTTGAATTCATTCATGATGCTACTGAAAATTATTATGAGGTAGGAACATATGCTTGTAGGAATTGCAATAATATCAAGTTTCCTCTCTATGTGCTTGAAATCTTGAAGCTATGCTTGTTTTATCTTCCTATGCTAGTTAATTATTGTTCCCATAAGTTGTTTGCTCATAAAATCCCTATGCATAGGAAGTGGGTTAGGCTTAAATGTGCTAGTCATGTGCTTCATGATGCTCCCGTTATTTTTCAATTCTTATCTTTTATGTGAGCATCATTGTCATGATCATGCCTATCTAGAAAGGCATTAAAGAAAAGCGCTTGTTGGGAGACAACCCAATATTTATCCTTGCTGTTTTTGTGTGTCCCCATTATTATGCTACTGTAGTTATCATGTTTTATAGCTTTTGTTTCAATAAAATGCCAAGTAAGACCTTTAGGATAGCTTACGATGATAGTTGTGTTGATCCTGCTGAAAATCAGAAACTTTTGCACCCAGTAAATTAGTTTTGTTAATTCACAGGAACGTGGTCTTGATCTGATTCTTTTTTCTATGGATTGGTACACAAAGTTCTTAGGCCTTCCTAATTTGGTAGATTTTTTGGAGTTCCAGAAGTATACGTTTGATACAGATTACTACAGACTGTTCTGTTTTTGACAGATTCTGTTTTCTATGTGTTGTTTGCTTATTTTGATGAATCTATGAGTAGTATCGGAGGGTATGAACCATAGATAAGTTGGAATACAGTATATATTACACCAATATGAATTTATAATGAGTTCATTACAGTACCTAAGTGGTGGTTTTATTTTCTTATACTAACAGAGCTTACTAGTTTTCTGTTGAGTTTTGTGTTGTGGAGTTTTCAAGTTTTGGGTAAAGATTCGATGGACTATGGAATAAGGAGTTGCAAGATCCTAAGCTTGGGGATTACCAAGGCACCCCAAGGTAATATTCAAGAATAGCCAAAAGCCAAAGCTTGGGGATGCCCCGGATGGCATCCCCTCTTTCGTCTTCGTTCATCGGTAACTTTACTTGGAGCTATATTTTTATTCACCACATGATATGTGTTTTGCTTGGAGCTTCATTTTCTTTTGTTAGTTTTTGCTTGCTATTATTTAGAATAATATTTTGTATCTTTATTTTTAATAAAAATGTCAAGGATAGCCTTTGCCATGCTTATTTTGCTAGTATACATGTTGCTGTTTGAAAATAGAAAGTTTACCGCTGTTGCAAAAATTCCCTAGAAAATTCAGAGCATGATATAATGTTGAAACTTTTTGCATATTGAGATCTGATAAATTTACTGCAGTGGGAATTTTATTTCATAATTTTTGGAGTTAGGAAAGTATTGATACTCTTGCATTCTTTACAAAGTGTACTGTTTTGACAGATTGCTGTTATGGTTGCATTGTTTGCATATGTTTGCTTGTTTAATGATACTATTTGAGGATAGGAGTATTAAATATGCAGAGGCATTTAGTATGCAATGTATAATAATAATTTTAGTGATTTTGTTACAGTAGAAAATGATAAGGTTTTGCATTGGTTGATACTAACCTATCTCACGAGTTCTTGTTGAGTTTGGTGTGGATGAAGCTTTTGATAAAAAGAGAAACCATGATATGAGAGGAATTAAGGAGACACAAAAGCCCAAGCATGGGGATGCCCAAGGCACCCCAAGATAATATTTCAAGAAGTCTCAAGCATCTAAGCTTGGGGATGCCCCGGTAGGCATCCCACCTTTCTTCTCCAATAACTATCGGTTAATATCGGTTGAGCCTAAGTTTTTGCTTCTTCACATGAGTTGTGCTATCCTTGCAATGTCATTTAATTTTGTTTGCTTGCTATTTGAATACAATACCAAGATCTGAAATTCTTTAATGAGAGAGAGTCTTCGCATAGTTGCATAATTATTTAGCTACTCATTGATCTTCACTTATATCTTTTTGGAGTAGTTTGTCATTTACTTGTGTGCTTCACTTATATCCTATGAGTAAATGGTTGATTGAGTTGATTGTCATAAATCTGAAATTATTTATGTCTCATTTGCTTATCCCATGGGGAGTAATGACTTCACATCTAAGAAGTAGAGGTTGTAAATTTATTGGAGGTTAGCAAGCATTGTATTGGTCATTTGAACAATTCATGAAAGAATATTGAGGGAAGAGAGATTTCACATATAAATATACTATTGTAGACATCTTTTATAATTGGGAGCACTCATTAAGTATGACATGCTAAAGAGTTGATGTTGGACAAGGAAGACAATGTAATGGGTTATGTTTTCTGACATCTCAGTTAAAGTATATTGTCATGGATCATTCAAACATGTTGAGCTTGCCTTCCCCCCTCATGCTAGCCAAAATTCCTTGCACTAAGTAGAGATACTACTTGTGCTTCCAAATATCCTTAAACCCAGTTTTACCATGAGAGTCCACCTTACCTACCTATGGATTGAGTAAGATCCTTCAAGTAAGTTTTCATCGGTGCAAGCAATAAAAATTGCTCTCTAAATATGCATGACTTATTAGTGCGGAGAAAATAAGCTTTGTACGAACTTGTTATGGAAGCAATAAAAGCGATGGACTGCATAATAAAGGTCCATATACAAGGGGCAATATAAAGTGACGTTCTTTCGCATTAAGATTTTGTGTCTCCAACCCTAAAAGCGCATGACAACCTCTGCTTCCCTCTGCGAAGGGCCTATCTTTTACTTTATGTCTTTTACTTTTATGCAAGAGTCAAGGTGATCTTCACCTTTCCCTTTTTCATTTTATCCTTTGGCAAGCACTTTGTGTTGGGATGATCCTGATATATATATATATATATATCCAATTGGATGTAAGTTAGCATGAACTATTATTGTTGACATCACCCAAAGGTGAATACGTTTGGAGGCAACACTATAAGCCCCTATCTTTCTCAGTGTCCGATTGAAACTCCATAACCATTAGTATTGCGTGAGTGTTAGCAATTGTAGAAGACTATATGATAGTTGAGTATGTGGAGTTTGCTATTTCTGAAAATAAGATGAATTGCAATTGTTTGATGACTGAGAATGAAGTTTGCTAGTTTTCAAGAAAGTTTATGGTCTATGCTTTGGCATGTGAATTGCTTGTTACTTTATCATGAAAAGTTTTATGAGATGAACTACTGTTATGACATATTATCATGCTAGAAAAGGTGATTGAAATTATCATTGATCAAACTTGTGCACCTTCTAGCATTCACACTTCATAAATTCTTTCTTTATCATTTACCTACTCGAGGACGAGTAAGAATTAAGCTTGGGGATGCTTGATACGTCTCCAATGTATCTATAATTTATGAAGCATTCATGCTATATTACTATGTGTTTTGAATGTTTATGGGCTTTATTTTACACATTTATATCATTTTTGGGACTAACCTACTAACCGGAGGCCCAACCCATATTACTGTTTTATTGCCTGTTTCAGTATTTCGAAGAAAAGGAATATCAAACGGAGTCCAAACGGAATGAAACCTTTGGCAACGTGATTTTTTGGAAGAATATGATCCTGGAGACTTGGAGTCCACATCAGAAGATCCTCGAGGAGGCCTCGAGATAGGAGGCTGCGCCCCCCTTACAGGGTGGTGGCCCCCTATCTCGTGGGCCCCTCGAGCACCTCCCGACCGACTTCTTTCGCCTATATATGCCTACGTACCCTAAAACCATCGAATATCAAGATAGATCGGGAGTTCCGCCGCCGCAAGCCTCTATAGCCACCAAAAACCTCTCGGGAGCCCGTTCCGGCACCCTGCGGGAGGGGGAATCCATTACCGGTGGCCATCTTCATCATCCCGGTGCTCTCCATGACGAGGAGGGAGTAGTTCACCCTCGGGGCTGAGGGTATGTACCAGTAGCTATGTGTTTGATCTCTCTCTCTCTCTCTTGTGTTCCCTCTATGGCACGATCTTGATGTATCCCGAGCTTTGCTATTGTAGTTGGATCTTATGATGTTTCTCCCCCTCTACTCTCTTGTGATGAATTGAGTTTCCCCTTTTTAAGTTATCTTATCGGATTGAGTCTTTTATGAGAACACTTGATGTATGTCTTGCCGTGTTTATCTGTGGTGACAATGGGATTTCACGTGCCTCTTGATGTATGTTTTGGTGACCAACTTGCGGGTTCCACCCATGAACCTATGCATAGGGGTTGGCACACGTTCTTGACTCTCCGGTAGAAACTTTGGGGCACTCTTGGAAGTACTTTGTGTTGGTTGGATGAATCTGAGACTGTGTGATGCATATCGTATAATCATGCCCATGGATACTTGAAGTGACAATGGATTATCTATGTGACATTAGGGTTTTGGTTGGTTTGTGTCTTAAGGTGTTATTCTAGTACGAACTCTTTTATAGATCGATCCAAAAGAATAACTTTGAGGTGGTTTCATACCCTACCATAATCTCTATGTTTGTTCTCCGCTAGTAGTGGCTTTGGAGTGGCTCTTTGTTTCATGTTGAGGGCTTGTTATATGATCTATCTATGTTATTATTGTTGAGAGAACTTGCACTAGTGAAAGTATGAACCCTAGGCCTTGTTTCCTATCATTGCTATACCGTTTACGCTCACTTTTATTACTTGTTACCTTGCTGTTTTTATTATTTCAGATTACAAATACCTATATCTACTATCTATTTTGCACTTGTATCACCATCTCTTCGCCGAACTAGTGCACCTATACAATTTACCATTGTATTGGGTGTGTTGGGGACACAAGAGACTCTTTGTTATCTAGTTGCAGGGTTGTTTGAGAGATACCATCTTCATCCTACGCCTCCCACGGATTGATAAACCTTAGGTCATCCACTTGAGGGAAATTTGCTACTATCCTACAAACCTGTGCACTTGCAGGCCCAACAACGTCTACAAGAAGAAGGTTGTGTAGTAGACATCAGTCAGCGCGTGAGGTCCGGTGGGTCGAGGTGAGGCCCTTCATTCGGTTCCGTCCTGCGCCACATTGGTCGGCCCGTGACGCATTTAGGGAGACCCATGGATGACTGCTAGTCGTACAAGACAAAGATAGCATAATTGTGAAGGACTCTATGTCCACTGAAAAAGCCGGCTAGGATTTGTAACCCTAGGTTCTCGGACTAAGGTAACCCCTTTATCTCTGATATTACTATTCATCCAACCTAACTTTAAAGGGCCGGCATCCTATAGAATGCTCTGCTAGAATCATACTCGTCGATTAGGAAGAGAGGTGTGAGACAATGCGTGAGAGACATGCCTAAAGATAATGTGCATACAGGAGACACGTAGGTAGGTCTATGTATATAGAAATGGTCGATAGGGATTGTGCGTGTGTATGCTTGCGAGAGGAAGAGTGCGTGTGATAAAGGCTAGTGAAAACAATCGTAAATGGTTACGAGAGGGAGGGAGGGTTATATCGAGAGCATGTGTGCGAGAAAGACACCTCGGGAGAGAGTGTGTGAGCATGTGTGAGATACCACAGATGGAGAGTGAAACTACACGTACAAGACTACTGTACACATTGATTAAAGATATAAATTGTATCCAAATATTAGGATGGGATCATGATATTTGCAATTCACATAAGGAACGGTCATTGATCCATCAGACATCTAGATTCTATCGAATTTGAGCATGTCTATGTTATTATTCGACACAATTGATCCACATAGTTAGTATTTTGAACTCCAGACAATGCATTGCTTTAGCAATCAAATATAAATGTGAGTATAGTTCATGTTGTGTGTGTAAAGCACATTATACATACGAAAGTTACACAATGAACATTATAAATAGCTACCTATGAACTAGAATACATTTGAATTCAACTTAAGGTGGTTTAAAAAATCGAATTCAACATGAAGTCCATTCAATTATTTGATTTTAATATCATGGCATTTGTAAATCATACCTAAATTTTTACATAATAGCATATGTAGTCGTGTACAAAATAGATTCAAATTTAGCTCCTCCATTCCAAAATAATCGTAGTTATAGTGTTTTCAAGTGTCAAAATTTCAAAAAGAAGCGGATAATTTAATGAGGTTTTCAAACATACAAGGTCAAATTTAACGTTGTCTATTTAGGTCAATCCTCAAAGTTCAGGAGTACTCTAAACATGAATGATTGTGTTTCAAAATTTTGATAGAAGCACCAAAAGAGCCTCTGCTCGCCTGAAACCGCGTGAGACCAATGTTTGGTAGTACATTGAAATTACTTTTCTAATAACTCCGACCCGTGAAACCTAACGGCCCAACGTCAAAAGGTCTAAACCGGGGTAGGTTTGTAGCCTCATCTAGACGCCACACAACCGCCTCCAAAAAACATTCATACACAATGGCCGCCTAAGCACACATGCGCACGCCCGAAATTGCTCCCGCCCACTATTTGGGACACCTGGGATTACCATCCTACCCCCGACCCGTGCTAGGTCCGAAATTTAAGAGGGGGGCAAAGTTTGTACTTTCCCCAAATTTAAAACAAGTGCGTCCCATCTTCTGTTCAAAAAAGTCAAAAACAAGCGCGTCCCAGACCGAAACATGGTTCTCCCCCCTCCCCCCGCCCACCCGTCCGATTCCCCATTCGTACTCCATGGGCGCAAAAACTACCTCTCCACCAGCCGCGAAACCCCGGCGTCCTCCATCCGCCACCCCATTCCACCCATCAACCACCGCCCTCCTCCATCATGCCGGAGCCGATACCCCGATGTCGTCATCCATCACAACCTCAACCGCAACGCCCTCCATGGCTAGTAGTTGAAGCCGAGGCCGAGCCATCCGTACCCGAGCCAGTTCAACCATGCCGTCCTTCACCTCACCGCTGCAGCTCCAACTTTGCCACCCTCCACCTCACCGGAGCTGTTCCTGCTACACCATCCTTCGCCGCCTCGGATCTGCTTCCCCTCCGCTGACATACGGCCATGGCAACACAGTCAACAATTTGGCCATGGGTTCGTCCAAGCCTGCACCCTCCTCCAGAACATCGGTTTCCCCGGCAAGAAGAAGAAGATCGGTGCGACATGTGGAGGCGACCACACCGGCAACCGAAAATGGTACTCCTCTTCCCTTATTCGTGCAAATCTTACATGTCTGCTTGCACGGTATTCATCCCATAGAAGACACTAGTTGACCGCTTCTTCTTGATACTAGATGTTCCTAGTAACTCACGATGCACAAGGTTTCTCCTCATATACTATTTCACCTTAGCTAGAGGTCCGTCGCCCCGCTGAATTTCAATTCCTGGTCAGTTGATTCCCAATTAACGGAAGCATTCCCCGATGTAACAGGCGCTAGTCCGCCTATTACGCCGGGGAAGCAGCGCCTCGGTGTTTATCTTAGGGGCATGTGGGGCCTAGAGCTACTGGCGTCCGATCTAGAGGTCGGCCGGGATTAAAGGGATGGCCTGGTGGCGCTGCCAAGCACGACGGTGGTGTGAGGTCGAGGGGAGGGTGGGGCGACGGAAGCAGGGGTCTAGGCCGGTGGTCACTGGCGGTTCGAGAAAGATCGTCAATAGTGACTGGCAGGAGGTAGACGAAGGCCATTTGCCCATTCCTTATAGATCGAACGGTTCATTAAAAAAATCGACTGACCTATTTATTTTCAGTCGACTGTTATCTTGATATGACCACATGTGGTGGTGTGCTGGAGGAGTACCTGCATTTCCTGTGCTCATATATTACAAAATCATACGGAGTAGAATCTAATTTTGTTTGCCATGCAATGTTGTAAGCTATCATATGTCTCCTATCATTTATTTTTCAGCCACCTGCTATCTGCTACTTTTACAGTGCACTAGTTCTGCACACACTTCACCCATACTCTCACTATTGTGTTTTTATGCAAGGGTATTTCAGAGTCTGCCTCGAGAGAAGCAGAAAAGAAAAGAGAGAAGTTGCTCCAGCTTTCTACATGGGTCAGCACGACACGTTACATCGCTATAAAGGGTGCAGTGTCAGCAAATGGAGACGGTAAACGTAGCTCTAGAGTTGATGACCTTGCTAGCAATGAACCACCATCCCAGGTGCTTGATTTAACTTCGCGGTGTCATATGTGGTTGCATGTTCCATATGGTGTCTAGCTTGTATTCGAAAGGCCGAAGTCGGTCTTTATTAAGATAAGGAAAGATATGTTTTACATGAACCACCATCCCGTGAGCACTAGAAGACAAATAGCTAGTCAGGGCACTGGCCGAGCCAGTGACAAGCCCAGCAAAGACAGGCATCACCTGGAAGCCAACTAAAAAGCCACGATGGTGGAGAAGCAGCCCGCCTCCCACCAGGCTCTCAGGTCCTAGTGATCATGCTCACCACTCCAGCTGGATGTCTAGCTTGTATTGCTTCCAATTTGGTTAAATTGCATCTGCTTAGCTTACACATTATACCTTTGAATATGACATGCCTTTCTATTTTTGGTACATACTAGTACATCTATGTATTAACCGTGTTCTTACATCAAACTAATGTTCTTGTGTATCCCTCATCAATCACTTATGATGAGGCACTCAGGCAAGTGGACTACTCCTCATTTGAAGAATGTAGCGTCAGCCTCCCGACATGATTCTCAAGAAACAGCAAGGCTAGATGAAGATAGTGAACGTAGCTCTGTAGTTTATTACCGCATTTCCCCTACACTAGCATCGCAGGTGCTTGCTCTAACTTGGCAGCGTGATATGTGGTTGCATGTTGCATATGGTGTCTAGATTGTAATTCTTCCAATCTGGTTAAACTGCATGTGCTATTCTGCTTAGCTTATACATTATACCTGTTAATGTGACATGCCTTCCTGTATTTAGTACATAGTACATCTGTCTATTGAGCATGTCCTTACATAAAATTATAGTTTTTTTTTGTATCCCACATCAATCAATATGATGAGACATCTTTAGTATATGCAGTGCGATATTAGTTGCATCTTTCATATGATTTATAGCATGTGCTGCTTCTAATTTGTTCAAATTCCATTTATGATGGGACGCTTTTAACTTGGCAGAGTCATATTGGTTGCATCTTTCATGTGGTGTCTAGCTTGCATTGCTTCTTATTTGTTGGAATGGTTTCTGCTTAGTTTACACAGACAGTTGTGAACATGCCATGCCGTCCTGTTTTTCGTACATATTCCATCCTGGTATCAAGTGTTTGCCTTACATCAAAGTAGTGATTGTCAGTACCATGCATGAATGAGTTCTGAAGAGAGAAATTTATTGCTTTTTCTTGTCGGTTTTACTTGACAATTCAAAATTAATAAAGCGGAAGGAAGTTAGCAAGGCAGCGGATAAAGGTGCTCCTTCCAAACGGAGGGCCTCTATAGTTTCTACTCCTCCATCCCCCCAAGATGATTTCCAAGACAACACATGCATAGACACTCAACGTAGCTGTGTTTATGATGAGCACGTCTCCCCTAGTGCACCATCACCGGTGCTCCCTCTAACTTGGCACTGTTATATGTGGTTGCATGTTATGTGTGATGTCTAGCTTGTATTGCTTCTAATTGTGTTGAATTCCATCTGCTTACTTTACACATTATACTTGAATAATACACGTGTTCCTATTTCTAGAACATACAATATCTGTCTATCACACCATGTTCTTACATCAAATTACTACTGTTGTGTAACCTGCAACAATCACTTATCATAAGACACGTTTGACTTCGGAGTGTGATATAGGTTACATCTCGCATTCTTTTCTAGCTTGTACTACTAATTTGTTGAAATGACACTTATGACGAGATAGTTTTAACTTGGTAGAGTGATATTCATATGGTGTCTAGCTTTCGTTGCTTCTAATTTGTTGAAATGCCTTCTCCTTAGTTTACACATCATAAGTTGTGAATATGCAATGGAAATAATGATGAGAGACCTTTAACTTGATAGTGTGATGTTGTTTGCATCTTGCATATGATTTGTTTCTTGTACTGCTTCACATTTGTTTAAATGACATTTATGATGAGACACTGTTAACTTGGTAGAGCGATATTTGTAGCATCTTTCATATGGTGTCTACCTTCCATTGCATTGCTTCTAATTTAGTGAAATGTCTTCTGCTTAGTTTACACATCATAGTTCTGGTTATCTCATGCCGTCCTGTTTTTCTTACATATTACATCCTCCTATCATGTGGTTGTCTAACATCAAAGTTCAGTTTGTCTGTATCACACATCAATTTGTTCTGAAGAACTAAATTTTTATTCGTTTTTCTTGTCGGCTTGACTTAAGATGGCACAGAGAAAGAGGAAGCAAGACAGAACGACAGGGAAAGGGAAGCGGAAGGATCCTGCAGATTCTGCTGGTACTAATGGTGCAATAGAAGGTCAAAGTCCAGCGGAAAATTGTACCGACAGGGTATCCCGTGCTAAACGAGTTGCAGAACAAGACAAACAGAAACAAATAGCTGCCACCAAACAAGCAGAGACAACCCTAGTTGTTGCAACACCTTCCACAGTACCACCAGTTGTACGATTTACTCGTTGGTCAACTCAGCTAGCAACATGTTCCCAAGCTCCCTTGCCACCTGACACTACTTCCGAAGCACTCTTGACACAAGATGAGTTGGCAAGATCAGATGAACTTTGTGAGCTTCAACAGCAAGAAGGTAGTTGCTGGAGTCAAGTTACAGTTGCATGCTTCTTTATATGTAGTCTCAGAGTTTGATGTACACTAACACTTCCTATGTTTGTTGTTGAACTAGCACCTAGACGCAAGAGGAAACAAACATCAGGGATAATGATCGATAGGTTAACTAAATCTAGAGGAGGAAGAATGGAGATCCATTTTGAGGCAGGTTTAAAAAGGTCACATGATGCTACAGAGTCAGCCAAGTTAGTATCAGAGGCAGCGGTTGCTGTTAGGTGTCATGTACCTATCCTCCCAACATGGATTTAGTACAGGAATGACAAAGACGAAACCCAGTTCAACACCTTCCTTGACCATTTATCTGTAAGTATGGTTATGTATGGAAACTAGTAATATCATCTTGCTCTGTCCAATACTTTCTAGGTTGCTGATAATGAGACTCCCATAATTTTCAACAGATGAGGTTCAAGTTGGATAGCCAAGATGATGCAACCAGATAAGCTTGCACCCATGTTTTCAAGTCTGCTCTACGACAGTATTGGTATAACTTGAGGAAAACTCACTTTGAAGGCAAGGCTAATAGTGAACTTGCCCAAACATCTCAAGTGGAAAATATATCTGATGAAGACTGGAGAGGCCTCGTTAAACACTAGTCCGATCCGAAGTATCAGGTACATTATATATATGTGATCAGATCACATGTTGAAGTCCTATTTACGCATGTGCCAACAAATCTATCTTATTTTAGGTGAACTGTTTAATGAACAAGGCCAACTGTACGAAAGTGAAATTCCAACAGACGACAGGACCTTGTAGCTATATTGCACACTGCGAGGCTCTTGTAATTAGCTGTTGTTTCACTCTTTTCATTGTACCATATTATCAGATCTATATTGACTTGTTCCAAATGCAGAGGAAAGCCCGCAAGGACCAAAAAGTACCTGAACCAAATGCTGTGGAAATCTTCAAGGACTGTCACACCAGCAAGAAGAAGGGCATGACTACACCAGTCAAAGCCGCTGTTATAAGTCCTTAATCCTCATGCCTTTTAACTAATACTTACTCTGACTTGTGCCTTGAACTGCATGGTTTGCAGCCAATGTCTATTAGTCTTTTCAATTTTATACACAATTGTCTTAGCGTATCATTGCACCTTACAAGGTTTAAAAGAGAGGAGTGATGTTCCTTTGATCTTGACTTGTAATCTAGTTCCGTGCTAGACTTGCCCACACAATGTTACAATTGCTTGTTTGTCTGTTCTTAGTTGTTTTGTGATATGAATGATGTCATACTATGCTTACTATATTATAAACTTCATCTCTTTATCCTTAGCCCTCAATACAATGTGAAGAAATAGACAATACATTAGCGATGGTACATGGTCATATGTTTGGAACCTGGTTTTATTTTGTACTTTGCAATAAAATACAACTATTATTTTACATGTGTTCACCAGAATAAGTTCTGTATATAGACCAAAGCTATTTTGTTTGGTTTTGCTGCCTCCTTAATATCTTCTGTTCTGGTACTACTAATGTAAAACATCAATGTTTCAGCGAGCTATGGAAAAAATGGTGGAACCGCCACCTTCTGAAGGTGGCGAGGCAACTATAACCGCAATGTCAGCTCTTGCTGCAGTGGGTCAGTACATGTCCACTAGCAGTGCCAAAAGCACGTTCCTGCGTAATACTGGCTTGGTTGTTAAGGCAATCTCGTCCAAACTGCCTCATGATCAAGATATGCAAGCTCAAAACAATGTTGTATCTGCGCTCCAAACACAAGTCCATTACCTAACAGAGACCCTTTGTGAAACAAGGAGAGATATTGTTTGATGTTGTCAAGATATGCATGGTTTTGAAACCAGACTATCAGACATTTTCTATGTTGTTCAGGAGCCTAGGAGAGCTGAAGGCAAAGGTTATGGTGCTCCATCGGACAATACAACGTGAAAACGTAACAGTCAGGTCAAATGAACCAAGCTTCTGAACTTCTGGTGGTGCATTTATCTACTAGACTATTAACTTTTATGCCAACCTTCCTTTTGTTTTATAGTTGTAATTTGTTTTGGTGCGATACAAAATTTGTTATGAACGTGAAGCCACCGGCTGAAGAAAAGAGAAAGCCATTTTTGTATAGTGTAGGGTGTTCCCTATATTTGCACTGGTGGCAAACTTTGATGCCCACCGGCTGTAGTTAACATGGGCCCTCCTACGGGTCGTAGAAACAATGGGCCTTCTAAGGGCCATAGAAACAATGGGCCTTCTATGTGGCATAGAAACAATGGGCCTTCTATGTGGCATAGAAACAATGGGCCTTATACGGGTCGTAGACACAATGGGCCTTCTATGGGCCGTATCATCAATGGGACTTCTACGGGCCGTATGATCGGTTGGCCAAACATGGGACAATAACAGACCACATTATGGTCGTAAATGGGGTAGAGTTGAAATCATTCGTTTATGGGCCGACCATAATGGGCCGTTGTTAATCGGTCATATTTTGATGATGCTATGAAAACGACCCAACGTATTAACGGGCCACAAACGGGCCGACTGTAACCATGGGCTGAATTTGGCCCACAAGCAGAAAATGACAGTAACGGGTCGTAAGTAAACGAATGTGGAAATGAGCCCAAGAATAAATGGGCCCTGAGAAGGCCGAAAGATAACATTGGCTGGAAACGGCCTAACGGAATAATGGGCCGTTAATGGGTATAAAGTGATACACTATTCATTATGGTCCAGTTTCACCACGTGCCGTTAATGGGTATAAAGTGATAGAGTGTTCATTACGGGCCAATTTTACCACGGGCCGTTAATGGGCGGAGAGTAATAAGGGCCTCATATGGGCCGAAAGACGTCATGGGCCATACATGGGCCGGAAGTTAAAACGGGCTGGAATTATATTGGACGACCCAGATGATGCTACTGGGCCTAATTCGGATAGGCCGTAAATGGGCCCTAGGTTAGCGGGCTGTAAATGGGCTATATGCAAACAGGTCGTTCACAGGCTTGCCGTGGGCCGGCCCACCACCTTTTGACCAAGTCAAACGGGACGACCTTTTCATAGGAATGGGCCTCTATTGGGTCGTGCCACATGTCGACGTATCATAGGCGCTTTGGGTCCAATGAGTGGAGGACATCTGTCCCAACGGTGAGCTGACACGTGTTTCCTCCAGCCAATGATGATTTTACACGTGGAAAATCCCCATTGGTTGGGGCTGTTAACGGGTTATCGGATCCAAAACCAGACTCGATAGCTTAACGACATTCCGTTACGGAGGATGCCATGTGTCGGTCACCCTTGACGAAAGCACTTCTGTGACGCGTAATTTATCGTCATGGAAGTGGACACTTCCATGATGATAATTTTGGTAATGACATGGAACACTTCTATGACAGCATAGGTATGACTATCTTGATTCTGTCATAAAATCGTCATGGATGTACATGCATGACAGGAAACGCAACCTACTGTGACAAACACGTATCATCATGGAAGTGTATTCTTTTGTAGTGATGGCCTCAGAACATTGGAGATCGAAAGGTCGAGCGTGAATCATATAGAAGATATGATCAACATAGTGATGTTCACCATTGAAAACTACTCCATCTCACGTGATGATCGGACAAGGTTTAGTTGATATGGATCACGTGATCACTTAGATGATTAGAAGGATGTATATCTAAGTGGGAGTTCTTAAGTAATATGGTTAATTGAACTTTAATTTATCATGAACTTAGTCCTGGCAGTATTAGCATATCTATGTTGTAGATAAATAGCTCGCGTTTAGCTCCCCTGTTTTATTTTTGATATGTTCCTACAGAAAACTAAGTTGAAAGATGTTAGTAGCAATGATGCGGATTGGATACGTGATCTAAGGATTATCCTCATTGCTGCACAGAAGAATTATGTCCTTGATGCACCGCTAGGTGGCAGACCGATTGCAGGAGCAAATGCAGACGTTATGAACGTTTGGCAAGCTCGATATGATGACTACTTGATAGTTTAGTGGACCATGCTTTACGGCTTAGAATTGGGGCTTCAAAGATGTTTTTGAAATGCCACGAAGCATATGAGAAGTTCCAAGAGTTGAAATTAGTATTTCAGACTCATACCCATGTTGAAAGGTATGAGACCTTTGACAAGTACTTTGCCTACAAGATGGAGGAGAATAGCTCAGCTAATGAGCACGTGCTCAGAATGTCTGAGTACTATGATCACTTGAATCAAGTGGGAGTTAATCTTCCAGATACGATAGTGATTGATAGAGTTCTCTAGTCACTATCACCAAGTTACTAGAACTTCATGATGAACTATAATATGCAAGGGATAACGGAAACGATTCCCAAGCTCTTCGTGATGTTGAAATCGATGAAGGTAGAAATCAAGAAAAGCATCAAGTGTTGATGGTTTACAAGACCACTAGTTTCAAGAAAAGGGCAAAGGGAAGAAGGGGAACTTCAAAAAGAACGGCAAGCAAGTTGCTGCTTCCGTGAAGAAGCCCAAAGCTAGACCCAAGCCTGAAACTGAGTGCTTCTACTCTTGGGGTACATAGTAATTTAAAAAAATTCCTACACACACGTAAGATCATGGTGATGCATAGCAACGAGAGGGGAGAGTGTCGTCCACATACCCTTGTAGACCATTAAGCGTAAGCGTTATGACAATGCGGTTGATGTAGTCGTACGTCTTCGCAATCGACCAATCCTCAGTACCGAGCGTACGACACCTCCGCGTTCAGCACACGTTCAACTCGGTGACGTCCCGCGAACTCACGGTCTAGTAGAGCTTGAGGGAGAGTTTCGTCAGCACGATGGCTTGGTGAAGATGTTGATGAAGCTACCATCACTGGGCTTCGCCTAAGCACCGCTACGATATGACCGAGGTGGATTATGGTGGAGGGTGGCACCGCACATGGCTGGGAGAGATCAATGATCAACTTGTGTGTTCTAGGGTTCCCCCTACCCCCGTATATAAAGAAGCAAGGGGGAGGCCGGCCGGCCCTGTAGGGCGCGCCAGGAGGAGTCCTCCCCCAAGTAGGAGTAGGACTCCCCTCTTTCCTACTCCTACTAGGAGGGGGAAAGGAAGGGCGAGAAGGAGAAGGAAAGGGGGGTGCCGCCCCCCCCCCTTCCTAGTCCAATTCG
>NC_057807.1:465033235-465066832 GCF_018294505.1 Triticum aestivum | reverse complement strand
CCAAATATAGGCTTCCAATATATCAATCTTTATGTCTCGACCATTTTGAGACTCCTCGTCATGTCCGTGATCATATCCGGAACTCAGAACTACCTTCGGTACATCAAAACATATAAACTCATAATACCGACCATCACAGAACTTTAAGCGTGCGGACCCTACGGGTTCGAGAACTATGTAGACATGACCGAGACACATCTCTAGTCAATAACCAATAGCGGAACCTAGATGCTCATATTGGTTCCTACATATTCTAGAAGATCTTTATCGGTCAAACCGCATAACAATATACGTTGTTCCCTTTGTCATCGATATGTTACTTGCCCGAGATTCGATCGTCGGTATCTCAATACCTAGCTCAATCTCGTTACCGGCAAGTCTCTTTACTCGTTCCGTAATGCATCATCCCGCAACTAGCTCATTAGTCACATTGCTTGCAAGGCTTATAGTGATGTGCATTACCGAGAGGGCCCAGAGATATCTCTCCGATAATTGGAGTGACAAATTCTAATCTCGATCTATGCCAACTCAACAAGTACCATCGGAGACACCTGTAGAGCACCTTTATAATCACCCAGTTATGTTGTGACGTTTGGTAGCACACAAAGTGTTCCTCCGGTAATCGGGAGTTGCATAATCTCATAGTCATAGGAACATGTATAAGTCATGAAGAAAGTAATAGCAGTAAACTAAACGATCAAGTGCTAAGCTAACGGAATGGGTCAAGTCAATCACATCATTCTCCTAATGATGTGATCCCGTTAATCAAATGACAACTCATGTCTATGGCTAGGAAACTCAACCATCTTTGATCAACAAGCTAGTCAAGTAGAGGCATACTAGTAGCTCTATGTTTGTCTATGTATTCAGACATGTATTATGTTTTGGGTTAATACAATTCTAGCATGAATAATAAACATTTTATCATGATATGAGGAAATAAATAATAACTTTATTGTTGCCTCTAGGGCATATTTCCTTCAGTCTCCCACTTGCACTAGAGTCAATAATCTAGATTATACAGTAATGATTCTAACACCCATGGAGTCTTGGTGCTGATCATGTTTTGCTCGTGGAAGAGGCTTAGTCAACGGGTCTGCAACATTCAGATCCGTATGTATTTTGCAAATCTCTATGTCTCCCACCTGGACTTGATCCCGGATGGAATTGAAGCATCTCTTGATGTGATTGGTTCTCTTGTGAAATATGGATTCCTTTGCCAGAGCAATTGCACCCGTATTGTTACAAAAGATTTTCATTGGACCCGATGCACTAGGTATGGCACCTAGATCAGATATGAACTCCTTCATCCAGACTCCTTCATTTGCTGATTTCGAAGCAGCTATGTACTCCGCTTCACACGTAGATCCCGCCACGATGCTTTGTTTAGAACTGCACCAACTGACAGCTCCACCGTTCAATGTAAACACGTATCCGGTTTGTGATTTAGAATCGTCCAGATCAGTGTCAAAGCTTGCACCGACGTAACCATTTACAACGAGCTCTTTGTCACCTCCATAAACGAGAAACATATCCTTAGTCCTTTTCAGGTATTTCAGGATGTTCTTGACCGCTGTCCAGTGATCCATTCCTGGATTACTTTGGTACCTCCCTACTAAGCTAATAGCAAGGCACACATCAGGTCTAGTACATAGCATTGCATACATGATAGAGCCTATGGCTGAAGCATAGGGAACACTTTTCTTTTTCTCTCTATCTTCTGTAGTGGTCGGGCATTGAGTCTGACTCAACTTCACACCTTGTAACACAGACAAGAACCCTTTCTTTGCTTGATCCATTTTGAACTTTTTCAAAACTTTGTAAAGGTATGTGCTTTGTGAAAGTCCAATTAAGCGTCTTGATCTATCTCTATAGATCTTGATGCCCAATATGTAAGCAGCTTCATCGAGGTCTTTCATTGAAAAACTCTTATTCAAGTATCCTTTTATGCTATCCAGAAATTCTATATAATTTCCAATTAGCAATATGTCATCCACATATAATATTAGAAATGCTACAGAGCTCCCACTCACTTTCTTGTAAATACATGCTTCTCCAAAAGTCTGTATAAAACCATATGCTTTGATCACACTATCAAAACATTTATTCCAACTCCGAGAGGCTTGCACCAGTCCATAAATGGATCGCTGGAGCTTGCACACTTTGTTAGCTCCCTTTGGATTGACAAAACCTTCAGGTTGCATCATATACAACTCTTCTTCCAGAAATCCATTCAGGAATGCAGTTTTGACATCCATTTTCCAAATTTCATAATCATAAATGCGGCAATTGCTAACATGATTCGGACAGACTTAAGCATCGCTACAGGTCAGAAAGTCTCATCGTAGTCAACTCCTTGAACTTGTCGAAAACCTTTCGCAACAAGTCGAGCTTTGTAGACAGTAACATTACCGTCAGCGTCAATCTTCTTCTTGAAGATCCATTTATTCTCTATGTCTTGTCGATCATCGGGCAAGTCAACCAAAGTCCACACTTTGTTCTCATACATGGATCCCATCTCAGATTTCATGGCCTCAAGCCATTTTGCGGAATCTGGGCTCACCATCGCTTCTTCATAGTTCGTAGGTTCGCCTTGGTCAAGTAACAGGACCTCCAGAATAGGATTATCGTGCCACTCTGGTGCGGATCTTACTCTGGTTGACCTATGAGGTTCGGTAGTAACTTGATCTGAAGTTTCATGATTAATATCATTAGCTTCTTCACTAATTGGTGTAGGTGTCACAGAAACCAGTTTCTGTGATGAACTACTTTCCAATAAGGGAGCAGGTACAGTTACCTCATCAAGTTCTACTTTACTCCCACTCACTTCTTTCAAGAGACACTCCATTCTTAGCAACAAATGTCTTGCCTTCAGATCTGTGATAGAAGGTGTACCCAACAGTTTCCTTTGGGTATCCTATGAAGACACATTTCTCCGATTTGGGTTCGAGCTTAACAGGTTGAAGCTTTTTCACATAAGCATCGCAGCCCCAAACATTAAGAAATGACAACTTTGGTTTCTTGCCAAACCACAGTTCATAAGGCGTCATCTCAACGGATTTCAATGGTGCCCTATTTAACGTGAATGCAGCTATCTCTAAAGCATAACCCCAAAACGATAGCGGTAAATCAGTAAGAGACATCATAGATCGCACCATATCTAGTAAAGTACGATTACGACGTTCGGACACACCATTTCGCTGTGGTGTTCCGGGTGGCGTGAGTTGTGAAACTATTCCGCATTGTTTCGAATGTAGGCCAAACTCGTAACTCAAATATTCTCCTCCACGATCAGATCGTAGAAACTTTATTTTCTTGTTACGATGATTTTCCACTTCACATTGAAATTCTTTGAACTTTTCAAATGTTTCAGACTTATGTTTCATTAAGTAGATATACCCATATCTGCTCAAATCATCTGTGAAGGTGAGAAAATAATGATACCCGCCGTGAGCCTCAATATTCATTAGACCACATACATCAATATGTATGATCTCCAACAAATCTGTTGCTCGCTCCATTGTTCCGGAGAATGGCATTTTAGTCATCTTGCCCATGAGGCATGGTTCACAAGTACCAAGTGATTCCAAAAGTCCATCAGTATGGAGTTTCTTCATGCGCTTTACACCAATATGACCTAAACGGCAGTGCCACAAATATGTTGCACTATCATTATCAACTATGCATCTTTTAGCTTCAATATTATGAATATGAGTATCACTACTATTATTCTCATATAAATAGACCACTCTTCAAGGGTGCATGACCATAAAAGATATTACTCATATAAATAGAACAACCATTATTCTCTGATTTAAATGAATAACCGTCTCGCATCAAACAAGATCCAGATATAATGTTCATGCTTAACGCTGGCACCAAATAACAATTATTCAGGTTTAAAACTAATCCCGAAGGTAGATGTGGAGGTAGCGTGCCGACCGCGATCACATCGACTTTGGAACCATTTCCCACGCGCATCGTCACCTCGTCCTTAGCCAATCTTTGCTTAATCCGTAGTCCCTGTTTCAAGTTGCAAATATTAGCAACAGAACCAGTATCAAATACCCAGGTGCTACTGCGAGCATTAGTAAGGTACACATCAATAACATGTATATCACATATACCTTTGTTCTCCTTGCCATCCTTCTTATCCGCCAAATACTTGGGGCAGTTCCACTTCCAGTGACCAGACTGTTTGCAGTAGTAGCACTCAGTCTCAGGCTTAGGTCCAGACTTGGGTATCTTCTCTTAAGCAGCAACTTGTTTGTTGTTCTTCTTGAAGTTGCCCTCCTTCTTCCCTTTACCCTTTTTCTTGAAACTGGTGGTCTTATTGACCATCAACACTTGATGCTCCTTCTTGATTTCTACCTTCGCAGCCTTTAGCATTGCGAAGAGCTTGGGAATTGTCTTATCGATCCCTTGCATATTATAGTTCATCACAAAGCTCTTATAGCTTGGTGGCAGTGATTGAAGAATTCTGTCAATGACACTATCATCCAGAAGATTAACTCCCAGTTGAATCAAGTGATTATTATACCTAGACATTTTGAGTATATGTTCACTGACAGAACTATTCTCCTCCATCTTGCAGCTGTAGAACTTATTGGAGACTTCATATCTCTCAATCCAGGCATTTGCTTGAAATATTAACTTCAACTCCTGGAACATCTCGTATGCTCCATGACGTTCAAAACATCGTTGAAGTCCCGATTCTAAGCCGTAAAGCATGTCACACCGAACTATCGAGTAGTCATCAGCTTTGCTCTGCCAGACGTTCTTAGCATCGTCAGTTGCATTTGCAGTAGGCCTGGCACCCAACGGTGCTTCCAGGACGTAATTCTTCTGTGCAGCAATGATGATAATCCTCAAGTTACGGACCCAGTCCATGTAATTGCTACCATCATATTTCAACTTTGCTTTCTCAAGGAATGCATTAAAATTCAACGGAACAACAACACGGGCCATCTATCTAGAACAACATAGAGAAGAAAAATACTATCAGTGTCGGAGTAATGGGCCACGGGTAGGCCAACACGAGCCCCAGGACCTTTTGAGACATCGGGGCAGGCCACGCCCCTCAGGCCGAGTCCCAGACGGCGACTCCAAGATATGCCGAGTCCCAGACGGCGACTTCACGATAAGCCGAGTCCCAGACGGCGACTCCGAGATAAGCCGACTCCAAGACGGGCGACCTCCAGAGAGGCCGGCTATGGAGAGTTGGCCCATGACTCCTCCCTCGTCTCGAAGGACGACGTGGGGTACGGTCACGTCATGGCCATTCCCCCCAGCTTACGAAGGGCCGGCATGGCTACAGTGAGCCGTATCGCTGGAGATCTCCGGCGAGGCGCGACACTGTTGCCATGCCTGCCCTGACCTCAGCCACAGTGTGCAGCACACTGTGCCCATGACACCGGCCTGTATGATCCGAGGGCGGCGGGGCCGCCCGTCAGTGGGTGGACCGAAGGCGGCCTGAGCGCCCCGAAGACGGACCTGTGGGAGTCGGCCTCCCTGGAGTCGGCCGACCCCTCCCCCAGGCCCCACGCGCCATTAACCAGAAAAGATGGGGAATGGCGACAGTGATCGCCCAATAGACGGCGGCACTGTTGCCACGACCCAATGACCGAGCCAGCGTCATCAGGAGTGCCGCTACAGTATTGAGCCTGTCCGCGGGACCCGCCAGACGGCGGGCCCCAGAAGCCGGCGGGAAGGACGGCGGCCTGAGAGACAGACGGCTGGGACCCGCGCCCAGCCGGATTACTATTGTACCCCCAGGGGGTAGGCCTATATAAACCCCCCGGGAAGCCCATGCAAAGGGTTCAGACCTAGATAGAGATAGACCAAATAGCACAGGGAGGAGAGAGCTAGCCTTGCCCTCTCCTACCTCCAGAAACAGCTCCAGGAGCACCATCGTAGCCACTTTGCATAGTGACCATGCGCAGACCCCGCAGAGCAGCAGTAGGGGTGTTATCTCCTAGGAGAGCCCTGAAGCTGGGTAAGTTCCGCCGGCGTGCATGTCTTCGCCTCATCCCGCTTCCAGGCACCGGCGACGTTCTACTTGCTCCCACCATGATAAGCCATCCTTTGGCATATGTCGTACCCAACCCCCGACATTTGGCGCCCACCGTGGGGCGAGGTGCACCATCGTCTGGAGATCTGCTCTGGACGGGAACCCTGTTCCTCCCCGGCGAGCACAGCCAGCCCGGCACGCCGAATGGCGTCTGTGCCGACGCGCTGCATGGCGCTGAGATCGCCTGTGCGGCCAGCTGCCTTGCCGATCTTATCGGCGAGATCCGCCTCTCCGATGAGCCTGCGTCCGACGCAGGCACGAGTGGCCCAGAGAGCCTCCTCGCGGGCCTCCTCGACCAACTCCACGTCGCCGGCGAGCCTGCCGCGGACCTGGAGTCCATAGGATCCACCGACCCAATGCTGGTCGACTCCGACACCGCGTCGCTCAACGCGTTCCCCACCAACGTGGTGGTCTACGATGAGCCACTCTCTTACGCGGGGAGCGGCGGAAGCACCGTCACTGAGGTCCTCATCCTCGACCACGGCGAGCGCTCCGGCCAGGGAGCGCACGACCCGCTTGACGCGGCCCTGCGAGACCTCGCTGCGCCGATTCCGGAAGACGCCGATGCCAAGACGCTGGAGGCGCTCTGCCTTCAGCTCGTCAAGGGCGCGAAGAAGCTGGCAAGCATGCGGCACTTGTCAGAAGCCTACCAACGCGAGATGGATCGCGCCGTGGGCGGCTCGCCGGCTCCAACCGGGCCTCGCCGCCTAGGCGCGGTCCGACAGCGCGGCGCGACAATCGCTAACCTGTTCGGGGCTGATCGCCCTGTGTATGCCACGCCCGCAGAGAATATCCGTGCCGCCCAGGCGGCGGCAGACGAGCTTGACAACTTCGAAGGCGAAGAGCGCCGCATGATGACGGAGCGAGTTCAGCAGCTCCTCGACGTGGCTGCCGTGCAGAATGATGCCGGCTGCCGCACCGAGGCGCCGCAGCACCAAAACGACGATCCGCCGCCCCGCCGAGACCAAGGTGCGACGTCTCGGACGCCGACTGGTGGGGCTCACGGAAAAAAGGACAAAGAGCCGGCTGTCAGCCACAGTCGGACTCGCATCACCATCGAGCGCGACCATGACGGCCGCCCCAAAGCGGTGGAACGGCGGGACGACTATCTGCCTCCCCCTCCTCGTAGAGAAAGGCGAGTCTCCCCGCCGCCCGTGGAACATCCGACTCTCGGCGACCATCTTGGCCGCCGAGAGGGAGTCGGAGAGAACGACGCCCGCCACCGGATCGACCGAGTCCACCGATCCCTGGCGCTGGAAGAAGAAGACGACTTGGGTCCTCCCTGCTTTGGACCCCGCATCCGAGATGAGCCCTTCCCCAAAGGGTTCACGGTCCCCCGAGACACGCCCAAATATACTGGCACCGTGAAGCCGGAGGATTGGCTGATCGACTACTCCACAGCCGTCAACATAGCGAACGGCAACAAGCGTGTTGCCGTAAGATATGTCCCGCTCATGCTCCAGGGCTCGGCCCGGACGTGGTTGAACAGCCTGAAGGCTCGCAGCATCAACAGCTGGGTCGACTTCACCGAAGCCTTCGTCCGCAACTTCACGAGCACGTACAAGTGACCTCCCAAGCCTCGCCAACTCTCCTTGTGTGTGCAAGGCCCCAACGAGTCTACACGCGACTACCTCACGCGCTGGGGCGAGCTCCGGAACTCCTGCGAGGGCGTGCACGAGGTGCAGCCATCGAGTACTTTACTGCCGGGTGCAGAGAAGGCACCCTCCTCAAGCACAAGCTCCTCTACGACGAGCCGGAGACCCTCGACGAGTTGTTGATCACACCAGACAAGTACGCCACGGCTGACTCCTGCATGAAGGCGGAGATTCGGGTCGGCACGACTGGCAAAGTCGCCCCTCAGGCTCCGAGAACTCCGGCTGGAGACACCAGTCGGCGGCAACAACAGAATGACCACAAGCGCAAAACCCCACAGCCGGCTTCCAGCAGTCGGCAAGTGGCAACAGCAGAAGACCAACAGTTGGAGGGACCGCCTCCGGCGAAGCGGCGGAAGGGCGACAAGTCCAACTGGTTCCGGCTTTCTCCTACGAGCAGACCTTGGATGGCCCCTGCAAGTTCCACAGCGGCGCGAAGCCGTCAAACCACACCACCAGGAAATGCCACTGGCTGACCAGAATCGCCAAGGGAGACGGCCTGCTCCCTCCCCCTCCTGCTGGGCCGCCTCCTCCATAGCCGCCCCAGCAGCCGGCCGTCAGACCAATCGGCGCAATACAAGACGAATTCCCAGATGAGCACGGAGCCTATGTGGTGTTCACCAGTGTAGCAGATGACCGATGCAGCAGGCGTCAACAGCAGCAAGAAGTGAATGCAGTCGCATCAAGTACTCCAGAGTTCATGCATTGGTCCGAAAAGCCTATCAGTTGGAGCAGAGCTGATCACCCAGAGGTGATGCCGAGTCCAGGCTCCTACGCCTTGGTCTTAGGTGGCACACTCACCACAGATAGGCGGGCCGCTCGCTTCTCACGAGTACTGATAGACGGAGGCAGCAGTATCAACATCCTGTACAAGGATACAATGGAGAAATTAGGAATCAAGCGAAGACAGCTTCAGAGCAGCCGGACTGTGTTCCACGGAATCGTCCCTGGCCTTTCCTGCTCACCAATCGGCAAGATCCTGATAGACGTCCTCTTCAGAGACAAAGATCATTTCCGCCGAGAGCCAATTTGGTTTGAGGTGGTGGACCTTGAAAGCCCATATCATGCATTGCTTGGCCGACCTGCCTTGGCCAAGTTCATGGCGGTCCCCCACTACGCCTACCTCAAGATGAAGAAGCCAAGTTCCAAGGGAATTCTAACCGTGGCCGGCGACTACAGGAAGTCCTCCGCTTGCGCGGCCGAAAGCAGTCGGCTGGCCGAGTCCTTGGTGATCGCGGCTGAGAAACGGCTTCTTTATCGGGTTGTGGCGATGGCCGGCAAGCAGCCCGAGTTATCGCCCAACCCCAAGGAGTCGGAAGTAGAAGGATCATTCAAGCCGGCCAAAGAAACGAAGAAGATACCGTTGGACCCGAAGCACCCGGAGAGGTACGCTATCATGGGCACAGGCCTTGACAGAAAATAGGAAGGCGAGCTCGTCGATTTCCTCCATGAGAATCGAGACATCTTCGCATGTTCCCCCAAGGACATGCCTGGTGTACCGACGGAATTTGCTGAGCACAAATTACACGTCCGATCTGATATGAAGCCTGTCAGGTAGCCCTTGCGCCGCCTGTCAGAAGAAAAAAGAAGAGTTGTTGGAGAAGAAATAGCCCGGCTCCTGGCAGCCGGCTTCATGATGGAAGTGTTTTTTCCAGAGTGGCTGGCAAACCCAGTACTGGTGCTGAAGAAGAACAAGCAGTGGCGGATGTGCATTGATTACACAAGCCTCAACAAAGCTTGCCCCAAGGACCCATTTGCTCTGCCGAGAATCGATCAGGTGATAGACTCCACAGCCGGATGCGAGTTGTTGAGTTTCCTAGACGCATATTCAGGATATCACCAGATCAAACTGAACCCGGCCGACAGACTGAAGACCGCCTTCATCACGCCGTTTGGGGCCTTCTGCTACCTGACCATGACGTTCGGCTTGAGAAACGCCGGCGCCACCTTTCAGCGTTGCATGCAGAAGTGCCTCCTAAAGCAACTCGGCAGAAATACCCACGTCTATGTGGATGATGTAGTGGTGAAGACGGAGAAGCGTGGAACCTTGCTGGAGGACCTCAAGGAAACCTTTGAGAATCTGCGCTGATTCCAGATCAAACTCAACCTAGAGAAGTGCGTTTTCGGAGTACCAGCCGGCCAGCTCCTCGATTTCCTGGTCTCCGAACGCGGCATAGAGTGCAACCCTGTGAAGATCAAGGCCATCGAGAGGATGGAAGCACCCAGAAGACTGTTAGACGTGCAGAAGTTCACTGGCTGTTTGGCATCCATCAGCCGATCCATCAGTCGGCTGGGCGAGAAGGCTCTCCCCTTGTATCAGCTCATGAAGAAGACGACCTTTTTTGAATGGACTCCCAAGGCGGACGAGGCTTTTCTCCAACTGAAGAAGATGTTGACTACTCCCCCTGTGCTGGCGGCTCCGACTCCCAAAGAGCCCATGCTCCTATACATTGCCGCCACTAGCAGGGTAGTCAGCACAGTCATTGTAGTCGAACGCAAGGAGGAAGGCAAGGCGCTACCTGTCCAGAGACCGGTCTATTACCTGAGCGAAGTATTATCGACCTCCAAGCAGAACTACCCCCACTACCAGAAGATGTGCTACGACGTGCATTTTGCCGCCAAGAAATTGAAGCCTTACTTATAGGAGCATCCAATCACTATGGTCTGCACAGCCCCACTCGCCGAGATCATCGAAAGCCGAGATGCTTCTAGCCGAGTAGCCAAATGGGCCATCGACCTGGCTCCCTACACCATCTACTACGAGCCCCGCACCGCCATCAAGTCACAAGCACTGGCCGACTTCCTCGTCAATTGGGCCGAGACCCAGTATCTGCCGCCAACGCCCGACTCCACCCATTGGCGGATGCACTTCGACGGCTCCAAGATGCGCACCGGCTTGGGAGCCGGCGTCGTCCTCACTTCCCCCAAGGGCGACAAGCTCAGATATGCGCTGCAGATCCACTTCGCCGCCTCCAACAACGTGGCCGAGTACGAGGCGCTCATCCACGGGCTCCGGCTTGCCAAAGAACTTGGCATTCGCCGGATCTTGTGTTATGGCGACTCTGACTTGGTGGTCGAGCAATCATCTGGCGATTGGGACGCCAAGGACGCAAACATGGCGAGCTACCGTTTCCTCGTCCAGCAACTCAGAGGATACTTCGAGGGCTGCGAGTTCCTCCACGTGCCAAGGAACGACAACGACCAAGCAGACACCTTGGCACGAATCGGCTCCACCCGCCAAGCAATACCATCCGGTGTCGCCCTCCGGCGCCTCCTCAAGCATTCTATCAAGTCGTCACCAGAATCAGATTCAATCTTTGTGCCGACTCCACCTGAGGAAGACGGATCCGACTCCAAGAAACACACAGTCGAAGCCGGCCCGGGGACTTCAGAGCCCGGCCCGGGGACTGCAGTGGCAAGATCGAAGACTCCAGAGCTCAGCCCAGGGGCTGCTCCAGTCGGCCCTGGGACTTCGTCAAATCAGCAAGCGGCTGTGGACTCGAACCTGCCGCCTCCCAGCCTAGCCGCCCTTATCCAAGTCGCACTAGTGGCAGTTGAAGAAATAGCAGCACCCTCATGGGCCCAGCCCATCCTCAGGTTCCTAGTAAACAGAGAGCTGCCAACTGATGAAATCTTGGCTCGGCAAGTGCAACGCCGAGCAGTAGCCTATACCATAGTCAACAGAGAGCTGGTCAGGCGCAGCGTTACTGGCGTCTTCCAATGCTGCGTCGAGGCAGAACAAGGCCAAGCCATCCTCAGAGACATCCATGAAGGCGAGTGCCGTCACCACGCGGCCTCAAGAGCACTCATCGCCAAAGCCTTCCGGCACGATTTCTTCTGGCCAACCGCCCTGGAAGAGGCCAAAGAGTTAGTCCAAAAGTGCAAAGGGTGCCAGATTTTCCGTTCCAAGCCACTTCAGCCAGCTTCCGCACTCAAGACTATCCCCATCGCCTGGCCCTTTGCAGTCTGGGGCCTGGACATGGTGGGACCATTCAAGACGGCACGAGGTGGCTTGACTCATCTACTTGTCGCAGTGGACAAGTTCACCAAGTGGATAGAGGTGAAACCCATCAAGAAGTTGAATGGTCCGACTGCAGTGACCTTCATCGCTGACATCACAACTCGGTACGGCATCCCACACAGCATCATCACCGACAATGGCACAAATTTTGCCAAAGGCGCCTTGGCTCATTTCTGCGCGACACAGGGCATCCGACTGGACTTAGCGTCCGTTGCCCATTCGTAGTCAAACGGCCAGGTGGAGCGAGTGAACGGCCTCATCTTATCCGGCATCAAGCCTCGACTCGTCGTGCCACTGGAGCGATCTGCCGGCTGCTGGCTTGAGGAGCTGCCAGCCGTCCTCTGGAGTCTGCGCACGACTCCAAACAAGTCAACCGGCTTCACACCCTTCTTCCTCGTCTACTTCCTCGTCTACGGTGCCGAAGCCGTCATCCCAACGGACATAGAGTTCGACTCCCCGCGAGTCACCATGTACACCAAGGAAGAAGCAGAAGAAGCACGTCAAGATAGTGTCGATCTGCTGGAAGAGGGCCGGCTGTTGGCACTCAGCCGGTCCAGCATCTACCAGCAGAGTCTGCGTCGATACTACAACAGGAAGGTCAGGCCAAGATCTTTCCAAGAAGGTGACCTTGTGCTCCGGCTGATCCAGCGAACAGCCGGCCAGCACAAGCTGTCGGCACCTTGGGAAGGCCCCTTTGTCATCAGCAAGGTACTAGGAAACGACGCCTACTATCTGATCGATGCTCAGAAGCCCCGAGCGCGCAAGAGGGACGACTCCGGCAAAGAGACAGAGCGCCCGTGGAATGCAAATCTTCTTTGAAGATTTTACAGTTGTTGCAATATGTATCACACTACCCCTTTGTATTAAAGTACTAAGACTTTGGGCTCCCCGAGATGAGCTCGGGGACTGCCCTTTTTGTTATCTGTATGATAAGAATTATGCCTTCGAGTACACTACTTTCATTACAAGCTGCTTGGCACCGGGCCAGACCAGTCGGCCCGGGGACTTGCCGCCTTGCGCTATGAGGAGCTTCCCACAGTCAGACAAGTAGTGCGTGGTGTCTAATCCGCCTCCTGGCAAAGCCGCAGCTCGCAGAGCGACTGTGAGGCGGGCAAGAGTGAGGAAGAACGGGCGCCCACACGAAAAATGGCTAAGGGTTATTGAAGCTGAGCAAGAGCTTCAAGAGGTCATGAAGAAATGCGAGACCTTGGAGCAGAGCTTAACGGAGAAAGAATCCGAACTCACCAAGGCTCATCAAGCCGCACGCGATGCCTAGGGGGAAACCCAAGGCACCCTGCAGGAAATCCAGGAGGTGAGGAAGATCGCAGCGGGTAAGGCTTTTTCTATGTAAGCAAGATTTGAGGAGAAAATCGCATTTCTAATTTGAGTTTGGATTTCTCTAGGGGTATTTGCGGAGCTGCCGTGCAGCATATCTGATGCCACGCAGTTCTACCAAGCCAAAGAAAGGAACACTGTGGATAAGCTCTTCTGGTCACAGTATCTGGTGCCAAATTATCCAGTGCCATTTGCCGATCAGCTGAAACAGCTGATCGAACTACATAAGGCGGCCGAACTAGCCATGAAGGATTTAATTATCCGGCTATGGCCCGCCGAGCCGATTCCAAGCAGCTACTTCAGGCTCGTGAAACGGCTTGTGAGTGCCTGCCCTCGACTTGTTGTCATCAAGCGGCCGATCTGTATGGAGGTTGTGTGAATGGCCTTCGCCCGCGCAAAGGTGCACTAGGGGAATATGGACGCTGAAAAGCTGATGACCGAGGGACCGCTGGAGGGGAACGAGCACCGCAAGCCTGAGTTATATTATGTTAGTCTCCTGAAAGGATCCCGCCTTGCGGTGGAGCTATGCACCAAGGACATTATATTTCCATGAATATAGTCGTGTTGTCCTTTGTAATGTTAAACAAGGTCGTTTCTATTATTGATTTCCTATTATTTGAAAGTTTTTCCTCCTGCGCAGCCGTTTTATGTATTAATCCTGAGAGTTGGCCAGTCGTCGGTTTCTGCCCCCACGTAGGAAGTACAGGGGTGGTCGGGGTAAACCTGAGCACTCTATATCCTAGTTTTGGGTCCTTAAAGGAGGTGTTCAGCGCAACGAACCAGGCAATCGGACTATAAGGCTTTAACACTCCCACTTAGCCATAGGAGTTTGACAAAAGGAAGGTAGGCGCAACCCCTGGTGTTCGGAAGACCGCATGGGGGGCTCTATAAGAACCTGATCGGAAAAAAGCCGATCCATCGCACGATGTATTAGTTATCGCATAATGCGGAAGAAATCCTTAAAGATTTTACAACCTCTCGAACAGCTGACCACCAACTCTCACCGTATCATGACAGTCAGTTTTCGGCTTTCTCTACTGAGGCGCTCGTCCGGAAGAACCAGGACACAATCGCAGTAGTTCTCCCGGTGCCACCTTAGTCGATATAGCGGAATGTAAGGCAGCAGAACATGGGAGCCAGGCAAACCCAACTATTGACCCAAGACATGATTCGGAGCTAATGCGTATAATGCTATAAGTTCGGGGTGCCGAACGACCATGAAGGTGTTCGGACTTTATTGCCATATTATGGGTATAATGAAGCCCCTGGCATATTTAAGGCATATTGCAGTATGCAGATGACATTTTACAAGGAGTGTTAACAAGAAACAACAGTAGATAAGCGGCATATAAAGCCACATGTTGTAATTGAATAATCACGTCAATGCGTATGAGTACAGATAGTGTGATAAAAAGAAATATGACTTCGGAAACTGCTGATACCAGGCGGGAGGAGGCTGTGTGCGGATTCGGAGTGCAGTCGGATGGTCATCGAGGGAAATATCTAAGGATTCCCTTATGCGGTAGAGTTGCTTCCATGTCGCCAGTCTTGGCCTGCGAAAAAGTAAACCTGCAAAGAAAATGCAAGAAACGTTTGTGTGCCACAGAGCGGTTGAACCGCAATGTGTGGCATGTCCTAGCTTTTGACGGAGTGTTTTAGTTGAGCTCCGAACGAGCCAGGCTAGCCTGCCTCGAAGTAGTTCGGACTCCTTTGATGGTGTCCGGGAGCTTGGCCGTCGACTCGAGGTTCGATTGAAAGATGCCACTCGTTGCTTCTGCTGTTAAAGCGGCGGTATACTCTTCGGCATAGAGGGGGAGTTCGGCCTTGCCATTAACCGTAATGACACCGCGCAGACCGGGCATCTTGAGCTTACGGTAGGCATAATGTGGCACCGCGTTGAATCGAGCGGACGCGGTTTGTCCGAGCAGTGCCTGATAATTACTGTGAAAGGGGACGATGTCGAAGATTAACTCTTCGGTACGGTAGTTGTTCGGTGATCCGAAGACTACCTCCAGAGTGATGGAGCCTGTACAACGGGCCTCCACACCTGGTATAATACCTTTAAAGGTGGTTTTAGTGGGCTTGATTATTGAAATATCAATGCCCATCTTGCGCACTGTGTCCTGATACAACAGGTTTAGATTGCTGCCTCCATCCATAAGGACTCGTGTGAGGTGGAATCCGTCAATTATTGGGTCAAGGATTAGTGTGGCTGGATTGCCCTGATAGGTTTTGGCTGGACGATCCGTAAGGTCGAAGGTGATCGGCCATACTTTATATTGTGGGGCAACTGGCTCCGTTAAGTCGACATCCCTAAGGGTGCACATCCGTTCCAGCTTGGCAATGTGGGCGGCGGTTATCATATTCACCATTTTGATTTGCGGGGGAAATTTCTTTTGCCCGCTTATGTTCGGTGATCGGGGCTCCTTGTTTTCGGCACCTAACCTGCCGGCTTGTTTGAAGACCCAACATTCTCTATTGGTATGATTGGTGATAACCCACAAGTATAGGGGATCGCAACAGTTTTCGAGGGTAGAGTATTCAACCCAAATTTATTGATTCGACACAAGGGGAGCCAAAGAATATTGTCAAGTATTAGCAGCTGAGTTGTCAATTCAACCACACCTGGAAACTTAGTATCTGCAGCAAAGTGTTTAGTAGCAAAGTAATATGATAGTAGTGGTAACGGTAACAAAAGTAAAGACAGTAAAAGTAATGTTTTTGGTATTTTGTAGTGATTGTAACAGTAGCAACGGAAAAGTAAATAAGTGAGAACCAGTATATGGAAAACTCGTAGGCACCGGATTAGCGATGGATAATTATGCCGGATGTGGTTCATCATGTAGCAATCATAACATAGGGTGACACAGAACTAGCTCCAGTTCATCAATGTAATGTAGACATGTATTCCGTATATAGTCATACGTGCTTATGGAAAAGAACTTGCATGACATCTTTTGTCCTACCCTCCCGTGGCAGCGGGGTCCTATTGGAAACTAAGGGATATTAAGGCCTCCTTTTAATAGAGAACCGGAACAAAGCATTAGCACATAGTGAATACATGAACTCCTCAAACTATGGTCATCACCGGGAGTGGTCCCGATTATTGTCACTTCGGGGTTGCCGGATCATAACACATAGTAGGTGACTATAGACTTGCAAGATAGGATCAAGAACACACATATATTCATGAAAACATAATAGGTTCAGATCTGAAATCATGGCACTCGGGCCCTAGTGACAAGCATTAAGCATAGCAAAGTCATAGCAACATCAATCTCAGAACATAATGGATACTAGGGATCAAACCCAAACAAAACTAACTCGATTACATGATAAATCTCATCCAACCCATCACTGTCCAGCAAGCCTACGATGCAATTACTCACGCACGGCGGTGAGCATCATGAAATTGGTGATGGAGGATGGTTGATGATGACGACGGCGACGAATCCCCCTCTCCAGAGGCCCGAACGGACTCCAGATCAGCCCTCCCGAGAGAGATTAGGGCTTGGCGGCGGCTCCGTATTGTAAAACACGATGATTTCTTCTCTCTGATTTTTTTCTCCCCGAAAGCCAATATATGGAGTTGGAGTTGGCGTCGGAGGGCCACCAGGGGGCCCACGAGGTAGGGGGCGCGCCCAGATGTTGGAAATATGCCCTAGAGGCAATAATAAATTAGTTATTATTATATTTCCTTGTTCATGATAATCGTTTATTATCCATGCTATAATTGTATTGATAGGAAACACAGATACATGTGTGGATACATAGACAACACCATGTCCCTAGTAAGCCTCTAGTTGACTAGCTCGTTGATCAATAGATGGTTACGGTTTCCTAACCATGGACATTAAGATGTCGTTGATAACGGGATCACATCATTAGGAGAATGATGTGATGGACAAGACCCAATCCTAAGCCTAGCACAAAGATCGTGTAGTTCATATGCTAAAGCTTTTCTAATGTCAAGTATCTTTTCCTTAGACCATGAGATTGTGCAACTCCCGGATACCGTAGGAATGCTTTGGGTGTACCAAACGTCACAACGTAACTGGGTGGCAATAAAGGTGCACTACAGGTATCTCCGAAAGTGTCTGTTGGGTTGGCACGAATCGAGACTGGGATTTGTCACTCCGTGTAAACGGAGAGGTATCTCTGGGCCCACTCGGTAGGACATCATCATAATGTGCACAATGTGACCAAGGGGTTGATCACGGGATGATGTGTTACAGAACGAGTAAAGAGACTTGCCGGTAACGAGATTGAACAAGGTATCAGGATACCGATGATCGAATCTTGGGCAAGTACAATACCGCTAAACAAAGGGAATTGTATATGGGATCGATTGAGTCCTTGACATCGTGGTTCATCTGATGAGATCATCGTGGAACATGTGGGAGCCAACATGGGTATCCAGATCCCGCTGTTGGTTATTGACCGGAGAACGTCTCAGTCATGTCTGCATGGTTCCCGAACCTGTAGGGTCTACACACTTAAGGTTCGATGACGCTAGGGTTATAAAGGAAGTTTGTATGTGGTTACCGAATGTTGTTAGGAGTCCCGGATGAGATCCCGGACGTAACGAGGAGTTCCGGAATGGTCCGAAGGTAAAGATTTATATATGGGAAGTCCTGTTTTGGTCACCGGAAAAGTTTTGGGTTTTTCCGGTAACGTACCGGGACCACCGGGAGGGTCCCGGGGGTCCACCAAGTGGGGCCACCAACCCCGGAGGGCTGCATGGGCCAAGTGTGGGAGGGAACCAGCCCCAGGTGGGCTGGTGCGCCCCCCACAAGGGGCCCAAGGCGCAAGGGAGAGTGGAAGGGGGCAAACCCTAGGGCAGATGGGCCCTAAGGCCCACCCCAGGCGCGCCTCCCCTCTCTCCCCCTCTGGCCGCCACCCAGATGGCATCTGGGGGCTGCCGCCACCCTTGGGGAGGGAACCCTAGAGGGGGCGCAGCCCCCTCCCCTCCCCCTATAAATACTTGAGGCCTGGGGGCTGCCCGACACATGAGTTTCTCCCTCTATTGGCGCAGCCCTACCTCTCTTACTCCTCCTCTCCCGCGGTGCTTGGCGAAGCCCTGCAGGATTGCCACACTCCTCCACCACCACCACGCCGTTGTGCTGCTGCTGGACGGAGTCTTCTCAACCTCTCCCTCTCTCCTTGCTGGATCAAGGCGTGGGAGACGTCACCGGGCTGTACGTGTGTTGAACGCGGAGGTGCCATCCGTTCGGCACTAGTATCTCCGGTGATTTGGATCACGATGAGTACGACTCCTTCAACCCCGTTCTCTTGAACGCTTCCGCTTAGCGATCTACAAGGGTATGTAGATGCACTCTCCTTCCCCTCATTGCTGGTTTCTCCTTAGATAGATCTTGGTGACACGTAGGAAAATTTTGAATTTCTGCTACGTTCCCCAACAGTGGTATCAGAGCTAGGTCTATTGCGTAGACTCTTTGCACGAGTAGAACACAAAGTAGTTGTGGGCGTTGATCTTGTTCAATATGCTTACCATTACAAGTCCAATCTTGTTTCGACGGTATTGTGGGATGAAGCGGCCTGGACCGACCTTACACGTACACTTACGTGAGACAGGTTCCACCGACTGACATGCACTTGGTGCATAAGGTGGCTAGCGGGTGCCAGTCTCTCCCACTTTAGTCGGAACGGATTCGATGAAAAGGGTCCTTATGAAGGGTAAATAGCAATTGACATATCACGTTGTGGTTTTTGCGTAGGTAAGAAACGTTCTTGCTAGAAACCCATAGCAGCCATGTAAAACATGCAAACAACAATTAGAGGACGTCTAACTTGTTTTTGCAGGGTATGCTATGTGATGTGATATGGCCAAGAAGAATGTGATGAATGATATGTGATGTATGAGATTGATCATGTTCTTGTAATAGGATTCACGACTTGCATGTCGATGAGTATGACAACCGGCAGGAGCCATAGGAGTTGTCTTTATTTATTGTATGACCTACGTGTCATTGAACAACGCCATGTAATTACTTTACTTTATTGCTAACCGATAGCCATAGTAGTAGAAGTAATAAGTTGGCGAGACAACTTCATGGAGACACGATGATGGAGATCATGATGATGGAGATCATGGTGTCATGCCGGTGACGATGATGATCATGGAGCCCCGAAGATGGAGATCAAAAGGAGCAATATGATATTGGCCATATCATGTCACTATTTGATTGCATGTGATGTTTATGATGTTTATGCATCTTATTTGCTTAGAGCGGCGGTAGTAAATAAGATGATCCCTCATTAAAATTTCAAGAAAGTGTTCCCCCTAACTGTGCACCGTTGCGAAAGTTCGTCGTTTCTAAGCACCACGTGATGATCGGGTGTGATGGATTCTTACGTTCACATACAACGGGTGTAAGACAGATTTACACACGCGAAACACTTAGGTTGACTTGACGAGCCTAGCATGTACAGACATGGCCTCGGAACACAAGAGACCGAAAGGTCGAGCATGAGTCGTATAGTAGATACGATCAACATGAAGATGTTCACCGATGATGACTAGTCCGTCTCACATGATGATCGGACACGGCCTAGTTGACTCGGATCATGTAATCACTTAGATGACTAGAGGGATGTCTATCTGAGTGGGAGTTCATAAGATGAACTTAATTATCCTGAACATAGTCAAAAGATCTTTGCAAATTATGTCGTAAGCTCGCGCTTTAGTTCCACTATTTAGATATGTTCCTAGAGAAAATATAGTTGAAAGTTGACAGTAGCGATTATGCGGACAGTAGAAAGCTTATGTCCTTAATGCACTGTTCAGTGTGCTGAACCCCAAAAGTTGTTTGTAGATGTTGCGAACATCGGACATACACGTTTTGATAACTACGTGATAGTTCAGTTACATGGTTTAGAGTAGAGGCACCAAAGACATCTTCGAAACGTCGTGGAACATATGAGATGTTTCGAGGGCTGAAATTGGGATTTCAGGCTCGTGCCCACGTCAAGAGGTATGAGACCTCCGACGATTTTCTTAGCCTGCAAACTAAGGGAGAAAAGCTCAATCGTTGAGCTTGTGATCAGATTGTTTGAGTGCAACAATCACTTGAATCGAGTGGGAGTTGATCTTCCAGATGAGATAGTGATGTTTCTCCAAAGTCATTGCCACCAAGCTGCTAGAGCTTCGTGATGAACTATAACATATCAGGGATAGATATGATGATCCTTGAGGTATTCACGATGTTTGACACCGCGAAAGTAGAAATCAAGAAGGAGCATCAATTGTTGATGGTTGGTGAAACCACTAGTTTGAAGAAGGGCAAGGGCAAGAAGGTATACTTCATGAAACGGCAAATCAGCTGCTGCTCCAGTGAAGAAACCCAAGGTTGAACCCAAACCCGAGACTAGGTGCTTCTGTGATAAGGGGAATAGTCACTAGAGCGGAATTACCCTAGATACTTGGTAGATGAGAAGGCTGGCAAGGTCGATAGAAGTATATTGGATACCCATTATGTTAATGTGTACTTTACTAGTACTCCTAGTAGCACCAGGGTATTAGATACCGGTTCGGTTGCTAAGTGTTAGTAACTCGAAATAAAAGAGCTACGGAATAAATGGAGACTAGCTAAAGGTGAGCTGACGATATGTGTTGGAAGTGTTTCCAAGTTTGATGTGATCAAACATCGCATGCTCCCTCTACCATCAAGATTAGTATTAAACCTGAATAATTGTCATTTGGTGTTTGCGTTGAGCATAGACATGATTGGATTATGTCTATCGCAATACGGTTATTCATTTAAGGAGAATAATGGTTACTCTATTTATTTGAATAATACCTTCAATGGTCTTGCACCTAAAGGAATGGTTTATTGAATCTCGATCGTAGTGATACACATTTTCATGCCAAAAATTATAAGATAGTAATGATAGTACCACTTACTTGTGGCACTGGCATGTAAGTCATAATGGTATAAAACGCATGAAGAAGCTCCATGTTGATGGATCTTTGGACTCACTCATTTTTGAAAAGTTTGAGACATGCGAACCATGTCTATTGGTGCATACGCATGAAGAAACTCGATGCAGATGGATCGTTTAGACTCACTTGATTTTGAATCACTTGAGATATGCTAATCATACCACATGGACAAGATGACTGAAAAGCCTCAGTTTCAGTAAGATGGAACTAGATAACAACTTGTTGGAAGTAACACATTTTGATGTGTGCAGTCCAATGAGTGCTGAGGCATGCAGTGAATATCGTTATGTTCTTACTTCACAGATGATTCGAGTAGATGTTGTATATTTACTTGATGAAACACAAGTCTGAATTATTGAATGGTTCAAGTAATTTCAGAGTGAAGTTTAAGATCTTCGTGACAAGAGGATAGAATGTCTATGATATGATCATAGAGATGAATATCTGAGTTACGAGTTTTGGCACACAATTAAGACATTGTGGAAATTGTTTCACAATTAATACCGCCTGGAACACCATAGTGTGATGGTGTGTCCGAACATCATAGTAGCACCCTATTGGATATGGTGCGTACCTTGATGTCTCTTATCGAATTACCACTATCGTTCATGGGTTAGGCATTAGAGACAACCGCACTCACTTTAATAGGGTACCACGTAATTCCGTTGAGACGACACCGTTTGGAGAAACCTAAGTTGTCATTTCTTAAAAAATTTGGGGCTGCGACGCTTATGTGAAAAAGTTTCAGGTTGATAAGCTCGAACCCAAAGCGGATAAAATGCATCTTCATAGGACACCCAAAACAGTTGGGTATACCTCCTAATTCAGATCCGAAAGCAATAGGGATTGTTTCTTAAACCGGGTCCTTTCTCGAGGAAAAGTTTGTCTTGAAAAGTTGAGTGGGAGGATGGTGGAGACTTGATATGGTTATTGAACCATTACTACAACTAGTGTGTAGCAGGGCACAGGAAGTTGTTCCTATGGCACCTACACCAATTGAAGTAGAAGCTTATGATAGTGATCATGAAACTTCGGATCAAGTCACTACCGTACCTCGTAGGGTGACAAGGATGTGTACTGCTTCAGAGTGGTACAGTAATCCTGTCTTGAAGGTCATGTTGCTAGACAACAATGAACCTACGAGCTATGGAGAAGCGATGGTGGGCCCAAATTCCGACAAATGGTTAGAGGCCATGAAATCCGAGATAGGATCCATGTATCAGAACAAAGCATGGACTTTGGTGGACTTGCCCAATGATCGGCAAGCCATTGAGATAAATGGATCTTTAAGAAGAAGACGGACGTGGACGGTAATGTCACCGTCTATGAAGCTCGACTTGTGGCGAAGAGTTTTTCACAAGTTCAAGGAGTTGACTACGATGAGATTTTCTCATCCGTAGCGATGCTTAAGTCCATCAGAATCATGTTAGCATTAGCTACATTTATGAAATCTGGCAGATGGATGTCAAAATGAGTTTCCTTACCAGTTTTCGTAAGGAAAGGTTGTATGTGATACAATCAGAAAGGTTTTGTCAATCCTAAGGATGCTAAAGCTATGCTAGCTCCAGCGGTCCTTCTAAGGACCGGAGTAAGCATCTCGGAGTTGGAATGTACGCTTTGATGAGATGATCAAAGATTTTGGATTTATACAAAGTTTATGAGAAACTTGTATTTCCAAAGAAGTGAGTGGGAGCACTATAGAATTTCTGATAAGTATATGTTGTAAACATATTGTTGATCAGAAATGATGTAGAAATTCTAGAAAGCATATAGGGTTATTTGAAAAGTGCTTTTCAAAAAGAAACCTAGATCAAGCTACTTGAACATTGAGCATCAAAATCTATGAGGATGGATCAAAATGCTTAATAATACTTTCAAATGAGCATATACCTTGACATGATCTTGAAGGTGTTCAAGATGGATCAGTCAAAGAAGGAGTTCTTGCCTGAGATGTAAGGTATGAAGTTAAGACTTAAAGCTCGACCACGGCAGAAAAGAGAGAAAGGACGAAGATCGCCCCCTATGCTTCAGACATAGGCTCTATAGTATGCTATGCTGTGTACCGCACCGGAAGTGTGCCTTGCCATGAGTCAGTCAAGGGGTACAAGAATGATCCAGGAATGGATCATTGGACAACGGTCAAAATTGTCCTTGGAGTAAATAAGGACATGTTTCTCGATTATGGAGGTGATAAAGAGTTCGGCGTAAAGGGTTACATCGATGCAAGCTTTAACACCTATCCGAGTGATTCTGAGTAGCAAACCGGATACGTATAGTGGAGCAACCATTTGGAATAGCTACAAGTGGAGCGTGGAAGCAGCATTTACAATATGACATAGAGATTTGCGAAGTACATACGGATCTGAATTTTGCAGACCCGTTGACTAAAACCTCTCTCAAGCAAAACATGATCAAACACCAGAACTCATTGAGTCTTAATCACATGATGATGTGAACTAGTTTAATGACACTAGTAAACTCTTTGGATGTTGGTCCCATGGCGATGTGACCTGTGAGTGTTAATCACATGGCGATGTGAACTAGATTATTGACTCTAGTGCAAGTCGGAGACTATTGGAAATATGCCCTAGAGGCAATAATAAATTAGTTATTATTATATTTCCTTGTTCATGATAATCGTTTATTATCCATGCTATAATTGTATTGATAGGAAACACAGATACATGTGTGGATACATAGACAACACCATGTCCCTAGTAAGCCTCTAGTTGACTAGCTCGTTGATCAATAGATGGTTACGGTTTCCTAACCATGGACATTAAGATGTCGTTGATAACGGGATCACATCATTAGGAGAATGATGTGATGGACAAGACCCAATCCTAAGCCTAGCACAAAGATCGTGTAGTTCATATGCTAAAGCTTTTCTAATGTCAAGTATCTTTTCCTTAGACCATGAGATTGTGCAACTCCCGGATACCGTAGGAATGCTTTCGGTGTACCAAACGTCACAACGTAACTGGGTGGCAATAAAGGTGCATTACAGGTATCTCTGAAAGTGTCTGTTGGGTTGGCACGAATCGAGACTGGGATTTGTCACTCCGTGTAAACGGAGAGGTATCTCTGGGCCCACTCGATAGGACATCATCATAATGTGCACAATGTGACCAAGGGGTTGATCACGGGATGATGTGTTACGGAACGAGTAAAGAGACTTGCCGGTAACGAGATTGAACAAGGTATCAGGATACCGACGATCGAATCTCGGGCAAGTACAATACCGCTAGACAAAGGGAATTGTATACGGGATCGATTGAGTCCTTGGCATCATGGTTCATCCGATGAGATCATCGTGGAACATGTGGGAGCCAACATGGGTATCCAGATCCCGCTGTTGGTTATTGACCGGAGAACGTCTCAGTCATGTCTGCATGGTTCCCGAACCCGTATGGTCTACACACTTAAGGTTCGATGACGCTAGGGTTATAAAGGAAGTTTGTATGTGGTTACCGAATGTTGTTCGGAGTTCTGGATGAGATCCCAGACGTAACGAGGAGTTCCGGAATGGTCCGGAGGTAAAGATTTATATATGGGAAGTCCTGTTTTGGTCACCGGAAAAGTTTCGGGTTTTTCCGGTAATATACCGGGACCACCGGGAGGGTCCCGGGGGTCCACCAAGTGGGGCCACCAACCCCGGAGGGCTGCATGGGCCAAGTGTGGGAGGGAACCAGCCCCAGGTGGGCTGGTGCACCCCCCACAAGGGGCCCAAGGCGCAAGGGAGAGTGAGAGGGGGCAAACCCTAGGGCAGATGGGCCCTAAGGCCCACCCCAGGCGCGCCTCCCCTCTCTCCCCCTCTGGCCGCCACCCAGATGGCATCTGGGGGCTGCCGCCACCCTTGGGGAGGGAACCCTAGTGGGGGCGCAGCCCCCTCCCCTCCCCCTATAAATACTTGAGGCCTGGGGGCTGCCCAACACATGAGTTTCTCCCTCTATTGGCGCAGCCCTGCCTCTCTTACTCCTCCTCTCACACGGTGCTTGGCGAAGCCCTGCAGGATTGCCACGCTCCTCCATCACCACCATGCTGTTGTGCTGCTGCTGGATGGAATCTTCCTCAACCTCTCCCTCTCTCCTTGCTGGATCAAGGCATGGGAGACGTCACCGGGCTATACGTGTGTTGAACGCGGAGGTGCCGTCCGTTCGGCACTAGTATCTCCGGTGATTTGGATCACGACGAGTACGACTCCTTCAACCCCGTTCTCTTGAACGCTTCCGCTTAGCGATCTACAAGGGTATGTAGATGCACTCTCCTTCCCCTCGTTGCTGGTTTCTCCTTAGATAGATCTTGGTGACACGTAGGAAAATTTTGAATTTCTGCTACGTTCCCCAACACCAGAGGGGGGGGGGGGGCGCCCCCCACCCTCATGTGCAGGGTGTGGGCCCCCTGGTTTTCATCTTTTGCAAGGATTTTTCTTTATTTTTTCTAAGGTGTTCCGTGGAGTTTCAGGACATTCCAAGAATTTTTATTTTCCGCACAAAAAACAACACCATGGCAGTTCTGCTGAAAACAGCGTCAGTCCGGGTTAGTTCCATTCAAATCATACAAATTAGAGTCCAAAACAAGGGCAAAAGTGTTTGGAAAAGTAGATACGACGGAGACGTATCAACTCCCCCAAGCTTAAACCCTTGCTTGTCCTCAAGCAATTCAGTTGACAAACTGAAAGAGAAAAAGAAAAACTTTTACAAACTCTGTTTGCTCTTGTTGTTGTAAACATGAAAAGCCAGCATTCAAGTCTCATCAATTATTATGAACTAACCATACTCACAATGACGCACAGGTCTCACAATTACTCATATCAATAGCATAATCAGCTAGCAAGCTATAATAGCAAAACTCGGATGACAACACTTTCTCAAAATAATCATAACATGATATAACAAAATGGTATCTCGCTAGCCCTTTCTGAGACCGCAAAACATAAATGCAGAGCACCTTTAAAGATCAAGGACTGACTAAACATTGTAATTCATGGTAAAAGAGATCCAGTCAAGTCATACGCAATATAAACCAAAAATAATGAATGCAAACGACAATGTGCTCTCTAGCGGGTGCTTTTTAATAAGAAGGGTGATGACTCAACATAAAAGTAAATAGATAGGCCCTTCGCAGAGGGAAGCAGGGATTTGTAGAGGTGCCAGAGCTCGATTTTGAAATAGAGATAAATTATATTTTGAGCGGCATACTTTCATTGTCAACATAACAACTAAAAGACGACGATATTTTCCATGCTAAACAGATTATAGGCGGTTCCCAAATAGAATGGTAAAGTTTATACTCCCCTTCCTCCACAAGCATCAATCCATGGCTTGCTCGAAACAACGAGTGCCTCCAACATTCAATGGGTCCCAAGGGGAGTTTTGTTTGCAGTTATTTTGATTTAGTTTGCATAAAGCATGGGACTGGGCATCTCGGATACCAGCCATTTTCTCGTGAATGAGGAGCGGAGTCCACTCCTCTTGAGAATAACCCGCCTAACTCGGAAGATAAGGGCAGCTCTAGTTGACATATGAGCTATTTGAGCATGCAAAATAGAATGTTTATTTGAAGTTTTAGAGTTTGGCACATACAAATTTACTTGGAATGGCAGGTAAATACCGCATATAGGTAGGTATAGTGGACTCATATGGAATAACTTTGGGGTTTAAGGAGTTTGGATGCACAAGCAGTATTCCCTCTTAGTATAGGTGAAGGCTAGCAAAAGACTGGGAAACGACCAACTGAGAGAGCGACAACAGTCGTAAACATGCATTAAAACTAATTCACACCGAGTTCAAGCATGAGTAGTATATAATCCACCATGAACATAAATATCATGAAGGCTATGTTGATTGGATTCAACTACATGCATGAACATGTGCCAAGTCGAGTCACTCAATGTATTTAAAGGAGGATACCACCCCATCATACCACATCATAATCATTCTAATAGCATGTTGGCACGCAAGGTAAACCATTATAACTCATAGCTAATCAAGCATGGCACAAGCAACTATAATCTCTAAATGTCATTGCAAATATGTTTACTTCATAATAGATGAATCAGGAACGATGAATCATCATATTTAGAAAAGCAAGAGAGGTCGAGTTCATACCAGCTTTTCTCATCCCAATAAGTCCATCATATATCATCATTATTGCCTTTCACTTGCACGACCGAACGATGTGTATAATAATAAAGTGCACGTGCATTGGACTAAGCTGGAATCTGCAAGCATTCAACTCAAGAGAAGACAAGTAATATGGGCTCTAAGTTTAAATAAACAATCATGCATATAAGAGCCATTTCAACAATTTGATCATGGTCTTCTTGACTCCCAAAGAAAGAAAAGAAAATAAAAACTATTTACACGGGAAAGCCCCCAACAAGTAAAAAGAAGAACGGGAAATATTTTTGGGTTTTATTTTTAATTCTACTACAAGCATGAAAAGTAAACTAACTAATTTTTTTGGTTTTTCTTAAAGTTTATCAAACACACAAGAAGAAAGCAGGAAAAAGAAATTTAAACTAGCATGGATAATACAGTGAAAGAGTATGAGCACCGACATCTAGCAATGAGTGTGTGTGTGAACATAAATGTAATGTCGGTGGGAAATACATACTCCCCCAAGCTTAGGCTTTTGGCCTAAGTTGGTCTATTGCCAGGGATGGCCTGGCGGATACCCGTAAGTGTAGCTGGGGTCGTAGTATGACGAAGAAGACTCTGACTGCCACTGGCTGGCAGCCTCCTCTGGATCCCAAGAATAAACAGATAGTCATGGAGGCTCATCTTGTGGCTCTGGCTCCGGGGCTGGTACAGGGTTCCGATAGGCTTGAACAGCCGACCACGGAACGATGTGAGGTTCTGCAAACAAGTTAAACAAAGAGGGAGCAGGCAAAGTAATAGTCTCAGGGTGATGTTTATCAAAGTATAATTTATATTTGAGCTCCCCATCGCGACTCTTAACAAGAAAATCATGCGCTATAATACTCTTGTAATCTAAATAAGCACGGGGCAGCGCTGTTTCTTCTTTCTCCGAATGCCTAATAGGTATTTCAAAATGTTCAGCTAGGCGTGAAGCATAAATGCCTCCAAAGATGGGGCCCTTAGTACGGTTCAGACTTAACGGTCTAGCAACAATTCCACCCATACTAACAGAGTTATTGCGGTATCAACCATGGAGCAAAATAATAATATCAGGAATACTAAGGTTCCCACAGTTCCCGCGTCCAATTAAGCAACGACTAGCAAATAAGGCAAAGTATCGTAAAACAGGAAAATGTATGCTAGTGATCCTTGCATCAGAAACCTTCCTGGTTTCTCCCACAGTGATAGTGTTAATAAAAGCTTCTACTTCATTACGGTGGGGTTCATCTAAGGTGCCCTCAAAGGGTATTCTGCAAACCTCGCAGAATTCAGCTAATGTCATCTCTTTAACAACGTCATATAAATGAAACTCTACTGTTGGAGGTGATTTCTTAGGGAAAAAGTAGAAGTTTTGCACAAAAGTATTTGTGAGTAAGAGATACTGATGACGTTGGTCGTGGAGGAAGTCGGTGAGGCCGGCGTTCTCAATCAATAGATAGAAACTTCATAAATCCCAGCTCTCCTCAAGAAGTCATCGGAAGGCCATTCACACGGCCGGACCTCCGCAGTGCGAGGCAAATTAAATTTGGGCTTCTCCTCTTCTTCCTTTTGTTTTTCCTTAGAGCTTCGGCTCGACGAGCCCCACAAAAGTCTCTTCATTATTTCTGAAACAATCTGAAATTTTTAGTAACTTCAAATAAAAGTGAACCAACTTCAATAAAATTGATAGCAACAACTCCCACAAGTGCCTAGGGCCTATATAAAGCGTTGGAACTACTTGGAACCATATAAATTTGACATGCAAGCTCAAGAACATGGTCACCTATGCAGCAAAAATTTGCAATGAATAAAGTACTAGAACAAAAACTAATTAGACCAATGGAGGAGTCACATACCAAAGAACAATCTCCCCAAGCAGTTTTGCGAGAGGTGGTTTGAGCAAGGAGATCGAAAATCACAGCAACGGGGGCTGGAACTCATGCTTGAGTTGGTTTTTCGTGTTTGTGTGAGGCAGAGGAAGAAGATGGGTGCAGGAATAAGTGGAGGAGGGCCATCATGGGCCCACGAGGCAGGGGGCGCGCCCAGGGGGGTAGGGCACGCCCTCCACCCTCGTGGCCAGGTGGCAGCCCCCCCCATGGTAATTTTTGCATAGTAAATTCTCAAATAATCCCGAAAAAATCATATTAAATTGGCATGGCATTTTGAGGACTTTTATTTTCGGGACATTTTTTATTGCACGGATAAGTCAGGAGACAGACAGAAAAATACTATTTTACTTTATTTCTACTAAATAACAGAAAATATAAAGAGGGTACAGAAAGTTGTGCTTCTAGTTTCATCCATCTCGTGATCATCAAAATGAACCCACTAACAAGGTTGATCAAGTCTTGTTAACAAACTCATTCCGAATAATCCCGGAACCGGAGAAATTTTGAATGACACTAAGTTACCTCAACGGGGATATGAAAATCCCCAACAATAAGAATATCATACTTTTTCTTGACAGTAGGGAGAGGAAATTCAAAACCTCCAAATATAATCGATGGAATTTTCCAATAGAGTTGATACTATAAACTTGAGGTTGTTTCCTCGGAAAATGTATCGTGTGTTCATTGCCATTAACATGAAAAGTGACATTGCCTTTGGTGCAATCAATAGAGGCCCCTGCAGTGTTAAGGAAAGGTCTTCCAAGAATAATAGACATACTATCATCCTCGGGAATATCAAGAATAACAAAGTTCATTAAAATAGTAACATTTGCAACCACAACAGGCACATCCTCACAAATACCGACATGTATAGCAGTTGATTTATCAGCCATTTGCAAAGATATTTCAGTAGGTGTCAACTTATTCAAGTCATGTCTTCGATATAAAGAGAGAGGCATAACACTAACACCGGCTCCAAGATCACATAAAGCAGTTTTAACATAACTTCTTTTAGTGGAGCATGGTATAGTAGGTACTCCGGGGTCTCCAAGTTTCTTTGGTATTCCACCCTTAAAAGTATAATTAGCAAGAATGGTGGAAATTTCAGCTTCAGGTATCTTTCTTTTATTAGTAATAATATCCTTCATATACTTAGCGGAAGGATTCGTTTTGAGCACATCAGTTAATCACATACGCAAGAAGATGGGTCTAATCATTTCGGCAAAGCGCTCAAAATCCTCATCATCCTTTTTCTTGGATGGTTTCGGAGGAAAAGGCATGGGTTTCTGAACCCATGGTTCCCTTTCTTTACCATGTTTCCTAGCAACAAAATCTCTTTTATCATAATGTTGATTCTTTGATTGTGGGTTATCAAGATCAACACAGGTTCAACTTCTACATCATTATCATTACTAGGTTGAGCATCAACATGAACATTATAATTAACACTATCACTAGGTTCATGTTCATCACCTGATTGTGTTTCAGCATCAGAAACAGAGATATCATTTGGATTCTCAGGTGGTTCAGCGATAGGTTCACTAGAAGTTTGCAAAGTCCTATCATTTTTCTTTTTCTTCATCTTAGAAGAACTAGGTATATCAATATTGTTTCTCTGAGAATCTTGCTCGATTCTCTTAGGGTGGCCTTCAGGATACAAAGGTTCCTGAGTCATTCTACCAGTTCTAGTAGCCACTCTAATAGCATAAGCATTTTTCTTACTATTCATTTCATCAAGCGCTTCTTTCTGAGCTTTAAGTACTTGTTCTACTTGAGTGGTAACCATAGAAGCATGTTTGCTAACAAGTTTAAGTTCACCTCTAATATCAGCCATATAATCACCCAAGCATTTAATCATAAAGGTATTCTGTTTAGTTGTCTACCAAAATAAGCATTAAAGTCATCTTGCTTAAACATAAAGTCATCAAACTCATCCAAGCACTAACTAGCAATTTTAGTAGGAGGGACTTCAGCTTTATTATATCTATAGAGAGAATTTACCTTTACTACCTGTGTAGGGATATCGAGAGGTTCTTCATTAAATAAGTAATTGAGATCATATACTTCTTCAACAGGCGGTAAATTAAGACCATGTATTTCTTCAATAGGAGGTAAATTCTTAACATCTTCAACTTTAATACCTTTTTCTTTCATAGATTTCTTTGCCTCTTGCATATCTTCGGGGCTGAGAAATAGAACACCTCTCTTCTTCGGAGTTGGTTTAGGAATAGGCTCAGTAATTGGCTCAGGAACTGGCTCAGGAGGTAGCTCGGGAGGTGCCCAATTATTTTCATTAGCCAACATATTATTCAATAGAATTTCAGCGTCATCTGGTGTTCTTTCCCTGAAAAGAGAACCAGCACAACTATCCAGGTAATCTCTGGAAGCATCAGTTAGTCCATTATAAAAGATATCAAATATTTCAGGTTTCTTAAGAGGATGATCAGGCAAAGCATTAAGTAACTTGAGAAGCCTCCCCCAAGCTTGTGGAAGACTCTCTTTTTCAATTTGCACAAAATTGTATATTTCCCTCAAAGCAGCTTGTTTCTTATGAGCGGGGAAATATTTAGCAGAGAAGTAATAAATCATATCCTAGGGACTTTGCACACAACCAGGATCAAGAGAATTATACCATATCTTAGCACCACCCTTTAATGAGAACGAAAATATCTTGAGTAAATAAAGGTAGCGTGATCTCTCATTATTAGTAAACAGGGCACCTATATCATTTAACTTAGTAAGATGTGCCACAACAGTTTCAGATTCATAGCCATAAAAAGGATCAGATTCAACCAAAGTAATTATATCTGGATCGACAGAAAAATCATAATAATCCTGATCAGGAACATAGATAGGTGAAGTAGCAAAAGCAGGATCAGGTTTCATTCTACCTCTTAAAGATTCTTTACTCCATTTAATTAGCAACCTCTTACGTTCATGTATATCCTGGCAATCAAGAATAGCTGCAGAAGATTCAGCATCAAAAAGATAACCCTCAGGAATAGCAGGCATAGGTTCATCATCACTAACATCATCGTATTCAGGTTCAATAATTTCTCTTTCTCTAGACCTAGCAATTTGCTCATCAAGATATTCACCAAGTGGCACAGTAGTATCAAGCATAGAAGTAGTTTCATCCAGAGGTATCATGCATAGCAGAAGTGGCATCATCAATAACATGCGACATATCAGAATCAATAGCATTAGTAGGTTTAGGTGTCGCAAACTTACTCATAACAGAAGGAGAATCTAGTGCAAGGCTAGATGGCAGTTCCTTACCTCCCCTCGTAGTTGAGGGCAAAATAGTAGTTCGATCATCTTTCAAGTTCTTCATAGTGTCCAGCAGATATAAATCCCAAGTGACTCAAAGAATAGAGCTATGCTCCCCGGTAACGGTGCCAGAAAATAGTCTTGATAACCCACAAGTATAGCGGATCGCAACAGTTTTCGAGGGTAGAGTATTCAAGCCAAATTTATTGATTCGACACAAGGGGAGCCAAAGAATATTCTCAAGTATTAGCAGCTGAGTTGTCAATTCAACCACACCTGGAAACTTAGTATCTGCAGCAAAGTGTTTAGTAGCAAAGTAATATGATAGTAGTGGTAACGGTAACAAAAGTAAAGACAGTAAAAGTAATGTTTTTGGTATTTTGTAGTGATTGTAACAGTAGCAACGGAAAAGTAAATAAGTGAGAACCAGTATATGGAAAACTCGTAGGCACCAGATTAGCGATGGATAATTATGCCGGATGTGGTTCATCATGTAGCAGTCATAACATAGGGTGACACAGAACTAGCTCCAGTTCATCAATGTAATGTAGGCATGTATTCCGTATATAGTCATACGTGCTTATGGAAAAGAACTTGCATGCCATCTTTTGTCCTACCCTCCCGTGGCAGTGTGGTCCTATTGGAAACTAAGGGATGTTAAGGCCTCCTTTTAATAGAGAACCGGAACAAAGCATTAGCACATAGTGAATACATGAACTCCTCAAACTATGGTCATCACCGGGAGTGGTCCCGATTATTGTCACTTCGGGGTTGCCGGATCATAACACATAGTAGGTGACTATAGACTTGCAAGATAGGATCAAGAACACACATATATTCATGAAAACATAATAGGTTCAAATCTGAAATCATGGCACTCGGGCCCTAGTGACAAGCATTAAGCATAGCAAAGTCATAGCAACATCAATCTCAGAACATAATGGATACTAGGGATCAAACCCTAACAAAACTAACTCGATTACATGATAAATCTCATCCAACCCATCACCGTCCAGCAAGCCTACAATGCAATTACTCACGCACGGCGGTGAGCATCATGAAATTGGTGATGGAGGATGGTTGATGATGACGACGGCGACGAATCCCCCTCTTCGGAGCCCTGAACAGACTCCAGATCAGCCCTCCCGAGAGGGATTAGGGCTTGGCGGCGGCTCCATATCGTAAAACGCGATGATTTCTTCTCTCTGATTTTTTTCTCCTCGAAAGCCAATATATGGAGTTGGAGTTGGTGTCGGAGGGCCACCAGGGGGCCCA